>NW_010546073.1:30442-41377 GCF_000687285.1 Phaethon lepturus | reverse complement strand
CTCCACCCCAGTGGCTGCCCGCGTGGTCGAGCACGTTCGTGCCCCCGGCCTCATCCTCGCAGCCCTTTCTTTTTGTTTTCAGACAGCCTCCTCCTCCCCGGGGTTAAACTTCGTTTCTTCCTTCGTGCAGCACTTCCTACACTCACTGCCAACGTCCCTCTAGCTGGGCTTCCCCCTTCGCGCACACATGGGCAGCGGCGCGGTTCAAATGCTAGTAAAAAAAAGACAGAAAGGTCTGACTTCTCTACATAGATGGCCGGCCAGCCAGCCCCCCTGCTTGTCACATACTGCATCTCAAAAGCATCAGTATTGCATCGATTGAAATTTTCCCTGCAATCACTCCCCCAGCTCAATGAACAACTAAAATCTAAAATCAGGCTACGGCAGTGCTGGACTAACGGTTTCCAGAATAGCAGAGACCTGACTCACCAAGGGAAGAGCAATTTCTAACAACACAAACTTCTGCCTGTTGCCTGTTTGAGGAACTTTGCTGGGTTTTCTACACTTCTGCTAAAAAAGACGTTTCTCCCAGGGGGGAGGCAAGGACAGGATCAGACCAACAGGCTCGTCTCCGACACTCGGTCTGAGCACACAGACGGAGGGGCGAGATCAGATCGCGCCAGAAGCGTTACGCAAGCGCAACGCGGCACCCTGGCAAGGTGAGGACAGTGCAGGAGCTGAACGTTTTCCCTCTGGTTTCCAGAGGCTTGGCAAGGCTGAGCCTTCACATGACACCTCCGCCGGAGGCACCCATGGTTCAGGAGGGCGGGTACACATGACTCATAAGCTCTTTTGAAATAGGGTATTTATTTTCTTCTCCAGAAAGGGTCTTAAAGGAGGAACCTCTTCTCCTAGAGCTGTCTCTGGCTCGGTGGTTCAAGATAGGAGTAGAGGGTGACCCCTCTGCTTCCTGTAGAGGAGCTGGAAAGCATCAATCGAAAGTCTATTTATCAGAAACAGCCCAGGCTTGCCTTATCACACTGAAGATGGGTGTACCCTAACACGGCTCTGACATGAGCAACGGGACAACGAGCAGGACTGCAAGAGCTGACATCTCCAGCGTTCAGAGCAGCGGCAGGGCTCTTGCACCAGCTCCTCCTGGATGTACCTCCCAATGCCGTGCCTTCCTCCGGGGCTGGCTGGGCAGCCGGGCTGGCATCCAGAGGAGCATGCATCACACCAGGATCACACTGATGCTCCAGACTGAGCTCTTCTCTCTGTTTTGGGTACGCCTGGGGTATGGAAGTCCAGGTCTTTAGGATCCCTAGGAGTCTTAGGTGGGACAAAGATTCAGCTTTAGCACACCTGCTTGCTGCAATGAAACCAGGAGCTTGCAGACTATGAGGGGCTCTCACGGCAGTGAAGCAGCTGTGTGCTCACAGGTAGTCATGACCCAACCCAGGCATGTCCCCCGTATTCCCCAAAAACCCAAACAGAACCAAACAGGTTCGGGCCTTCACCTATTACTAGACACAAACCCCTAATGCAAGGAAAAGCCCTACCAAGTCACGCCATCAATATCTTTTCTCATTTACTACTGAAAATTTTAAGCGTATCCCGCTCGGTAGACTAGCAATACAAGCAATGAATCAGTACCAACAGCCGAGTTAGTTCTTCAGGGCTTCGTGTTATTCCCATCATCAAGCAAAAATATTTATTCACATACTGATCTGCCAGTTCCTAACAGACATTCCCAGGCTCTCTTTGCAAAGCCCTTCCCTCCATGCCAACGGGATTAGTTCCTCCTAGGGATTATCAGCCCCATCCCACATATCCAGCCGATGCCTGAGGACACATATCCTGCGTTCAGGCAGGCCGAGGGAGGTACCCATGAGCAGATGAGATCCAAAGAGGAGCTGGGGACGAGACAGGATGGATTCCTCCTCTTATTCCATGTTGCAGACATGTCTCTTACTCTGCTGGTTTGGACGGGGAAGGGAAAAAAAGCGCCAAATTCTAAGCAGCCCAAAGAGTGCCAAAATGATAAGCACCTCTCCAGGAGGGGCCCAAGAGATACCCTTCCAGTAAGTGTCCTAACGCAACAGGAATGGTCTCTGGGCTAATCTCTGGCTTGGAGCAGATCAAGGCTCTGACTCAACACCCCACCCTTACGAGTAAGTCTCACGAAGCACGAACCCTCCAGCAGCAGGGTGTAGAAGCTGGGTGCCTGGAGGCAGCATTCTGGTGGCTGACACCACCACCACTGCTGCAGAGAAGCTGGCAGCGTGGAGCGATGTGCGTGTCCACCAGCAGCCACACATGGAAGGGGAATAAAAAGTCCTTTTCAGAGGGAGTTACCCTCCAAGATGGCAAGCATGGCTGCAGGAATACCCACAAGAAGGTGCCAAGTAGGAACCTGCAGCTTGCTTTATACCGAAAATGCTGTTCTTCGCTGCTCTCAGTATCTATCATTTGTGTCATGGTTACCTCCAAGACCTACACGAGAGGTCGGAACTCCATCACGCTAGCACTGCTGTAATAAAACTCTCTGAAAAGCTCATCCAAGTGAAAGGGATGAGCAAAGGCACAATGCAGGAACTGAGTGAACACAGAAACAGTGAGATGGCTGTGAGCAGCAAAACCGGCCAAGCAAGCATTTTCTTTTCCACACATCAGAAATCTACAGACATTTTCTACTCTATACATACAGAGATGATGTATAAGACAATCTAAAAAAGAACAATGTGATGATTTTATAAGTATATGGAAAACGTCTTTAATATGTAGGGACAAAGTCAAGTGGGACAGCCCTTCCATCTGCAGATTCCCAGGTTGAAAATACACTCATGTCAGATAAACATTCTGATTCAGACAGATAAGGAAGAAAATATTCTTCCTATCACTGTTAAATTTGATCATTTATCTCCGTTACCAGTCTGCCATTTACAGATTAGCTCCCAAGTAACAGCCAATTCATCAGTGCCGGAGCATGCTATTTCTGAAGCGAATCGGAGCACGCTGTTACTGTGCTTGTTTATTACTCTTCAAGCGCTTTTTGGGTTAAAGCATGAAAAGGGGGGGCTAGGGGGATGACATGACAGACGGACATCACTGTTCAAAACCAGACACTGCGTAATGCTTGTGATTCAGTCACAATCAGTAGCAGCCCCTGTCATCCTGGCTCTCCAGCCTCCCGTCGCTCCTCCAGCATGGCTCTGTGTTCATCTGAAGCACCATCTACTATTTCAGTCGTGAGCAAAACCTGTTCATTGTACCAAATTACACAGCAGAGTTTTGGGCTCAGATAATCTGTTAATTAAAGACTTAAATTCCAAACAAACATCTGAAAGCCAGTGTCAAGCAAGGAGACATTTGTTACAATCACTTCTAATAACCCCTTTGCGGTCCAGCATTAATAAAACATTTCACAGTATTTCAGATTACCCTTCAGTATCAAGGAAAACTCTGACAAGGTCTTGCCAGTGATAGGAGAAAACCCTCGAAGTAAAATTTTATGGTCACTTCAGTTAAGTTTTTCATCTGTATCAGCTACATGGAATATTGGTCTATGAAACTCAAGCACTGCCATTGCGGCAAAGCTCCCAAACACGACATTAGGACGGAAGAGCAGGAGCGCGGCAGCTTGGCAGCAAGAGTTTGAGCCACACAGGGACCACCCTTCTCTTAGTGCTACACCACAACTTCAAAAATCCTCCATTTTACTATGTCGGTGTCTCCCACAGGATCAAAAGTAATCACAGCCAGGCTGAACAGTACGATCAAGCCTTTAGTCTGCGGCCTACATTTCTGCATTAAATAATAAATACCTGGCACTCCACATAGTTTCCAGTGCATCTCACTGAAATCATTAGTTCCCCTTCCAAGGGGTAGCACTCGGGCAGATATTAATAGCCACATCTTTTAGCCTTTGCTAATTGTGCTGCTCTCAGTTTGAGGTACTTTTTTGCTAGAGGGAAAGGATTAGTTAGGATTTTTAAGCTTCACAAAACGCTAATGCATATTAGAAAGGTACTCCGAGGAACTCTGTTCTAAAAGGTGTTTAAATCCTATCGTTTATTAACCCCAAAATAATCTGGGAAGGGGCGAGCTACACAGACCAACAGATCAGCAATTCCCAGGTGAGGTCGCCCAGAGAGGTGCTCCTGAAGGAGGCTGGTCCCATGCCAGACACGGTTCGAGCATCCCTCTCCACCACAGTTTAAAGGATGAACCTTCCCTACCCAAAATTCATAAACGTGAAGTATCTGGACCACTGGTCACTTCTGCTGCTGGCACTTACCAGCCGGTCAGCCCCAGGCTCCAGCTTAACTTCAGCACTAACGGGACGGGATGCATCATCTACTGCAGGATCAGGGGGTGATGCTTCACCAAGAACTATCAGCCCCTGGAAGAGAGGGAAGGGAACAGGAATTAACTGCGGGTCCTTCGGTCTCAGCAAGGGAAACTGCGCATCCATCGTCCCCCAGAAACTGCAATCGCTGTGCAGCAAGACTTGCGTTCCCACCGCATTTTTCAGACGTGATGCCAAACCGAATCCCCTGATGCCTGGATTTTCCTGACATCTAAGCTGAACTCGGAGGGGGAAGGACAGTGGCTGAAGCCAGATCACATGCCTTCAGCCCATTAATAGTAGACAGTTAGCTCCCTCTCGGGCAAAACTGCTGAAACGCTGCTGGCGTCCCGCTTCCCACCCCTTCCCCTCCTCCCGCACGCGAGGAGGTTCAGCGAGCTGCATGCCAGCAAAACCAAAAAGAACATTTTTCTGTAGTGCAGAGCAGGAAACGACTGCTTTCATAGCACAAAGTGGAACTCGCCACCACAGCCAAGCAAGTAATTTTGAGCGGGTGCCAAAAATCTACAGTCAAACTTGTTACTCTGAGCAGATTTTTTCAAAGAAGTGATATTCACAAAATTCAATAAGGAAAGAAAAACACTGATAAACAAGCCATTGCTATAAAACTAGTGGGACAAAGCACAGTGGCAGAGCACTGTTTTATCAGGCTTAACATATGTTGTCCTGTTTATGTTTTACTCGAAGTGAAGCTTACTCTAAAGGTAGGACTGCTTTCTCTCTGAACAACACAAAATAAAATAATGACAATTATGCATATTCTAAGCAATATTATAACAAAGCAGGCTAAAACGTGCAAGGGATTCGAACCTACAGGCCACGAATATAGTCCAGGACAAAGACAAGCCAGAACATGTTTGCATGTGGTCAAACAAGGAACTATGGAAAGGGCTGCTCAGATTAAGAAGAGGCGGATCAATCATCTGAAAACAATTTTGGAGGTTGCACAGTGTGTCACAAGCGAGCCTGGACGGGAACCTGGACACGTTATCTGGAGAGAGGAGAGAGCTACAAGGCTTCCCTCAAAGTCCACAAAGTCAAATCTTACATGACCAATGCCATGGCACAGGGCCATGGAAGTCCCTCATAAGGCTGATCTTACGCCTTGACACAATCTCCTATACAACACATCGGTGGCTTTCCAGAAAGACAGTGGTAGCCCATAGTTCAGGGATACTTTTTTTAAAAACAGCTCATGAACTAAATACAACTATACGTGGCCTCTGACCAGCAATGAGGAAGTAGCCAGCTTCTAGAATAAACATGATGATCATTTTCTAGAGTTTTCTGACATCCCAGAAGGACGTTTAGTGGATGAGAGAGGCTAGAAGTCTAAACTCAATTAAATACTGCTGGGCTTTTCCTCTACTCTTGAAAGATCCCTCTCAAAGCAACCCATCACATTTTGCCATTGCTTCTAGAAATGTCCTCAGGCATGCTTCAGCGAAGAGGTGGGTCATCTCCAGATGTTGGGTGCAGGAAACAGTGGACGTGAAACAGGGAGAAACTGGGACTGAAGCCAAAACTGGAACCAAGGAAACTACTTCCCTCTGACTCTGGAAAGCCTTTGGGCTTCCCATTTGCTCAGTGAGGGAATGAGACGGGGAAGCATGGGCATCAGGAATAGAAACAGCCACCAAGGACTTTTCTGCTTTCAGTTTAAAGGAGGAGGATGAAGGGAGCTGCTCCATCCACGCCTCAGGAAGGAGCAGTAATGAATTCTACATATTGTGACTATTTGTTTAGAAGTATGCCCCTTTACTAGTGACTTTGAAGCAGTGGCAACGCTTCACGCAGCCCTCCCTGGGACTGTCACAGATTTGGTTTTCGTGCCCTCGTACAGAAGCTGCACTGCCCGAACCTACCGTGCACACCAGTTGTCCTCTCCCAGCTGCTAGCCCACGAGACAGCCTCTACACACCTACAGACTCGCACGTTGGATGGCATCTTCCTACTGAGGGCTCGTCCTCTCTCCTTTGCTTCCAAGAGTTTTAAATCTCTGTTATTTATACACTTCTGAGTAACAGAGAGGAATTAGAAGGGCAACATCAAACTTCCAACTCGCTTTCAGGAAAAGGAAAGGAGCAGCGCATCTCAATTATTCCAAGGTCACACAATACTTGTTTTTCACCAGCATTCTCCAAAATAAAGAAAAAAGAGAAGTCCCCTGCAATACTGATGGGCAAATTTGCTGGGTCTTTACTCCCATTTTTATCACTCATTATGGTATTACTTAGAAGTCAATCGTACAGGTCTCAGACAGAGACAGATACAGAGGTAGATCTCAGATGTCTCACAGTCCTGCAAGAGTCAGCAGCTTCTGCCAAGGGACTAACAAGCAAAGAAGAGAACTGACACACATTAAGACACATCAGAAAGAGACACTCGGGTGTCCTAAACAGCCCCACAGAGGGATAGCAGCATCTCTTATCATGCCCTAAGCCCGACATACCACTGCAGACACAGGAAACTCATGTGAGAGCTGTAAATTCTTCCAGCAAGAGGCTCCTCCTAACTCCCATCCCACCCTTCCCATCACGCGTTTCTCTTGATTCAGCAGCTCCGACCAGAGCACGGCCCTCCCCACGGGACAGGCTGCACACAGATCAGACCAAAGGCTCGAAGGGAACACAGCACACCCATCTCGGATGTTCTGGGAACAATTTGAACCTGGGTCTGCAGAGACAATGTGCAAAACCACCCCATCTTTAAGGAGTTTCGGTCACTATTTCAACCAAGTCTGCCACTGCACAAAATTCCTGCAGGAGGCCTTCATCTTCATTTATCTCTTATTCCATCTAAGAGTGGTAAGAGACAGAGAAAGAGAGAAAAAAATGCCTTTCCAAACACAGAGCATCTGCCACCCACACATGCAGGGAGGTGCAAAGGCTCTGTGTGGGGGGGATGACCAGCACAGTGCCACACCCCACCCAAAAAAGGCCCAATGCACATTTGTGAAAAAAAACAAAAAAACAAACAAACAAAAAAAACCCCACACCCAAAAAACAAAACCACTGTATTACCTTCACGGACATCCAGTCCCTTAAATTAAGTGTACGCGCTCTTCAAAACCAAGACAAAATCGAAGGTACAACAGCCCGCTATTTTTAAGTGCCAGAAAACACAGTACTTTACAACTAACTTTGAACACATGCGCCCTGATTTGTTATTTTCCTCTGCATCTCACCGGGCCCCGACTGAGCCAATCCAAATGTGCTGAAAACACAATTACTGCTGAGACACCCAGGCAGCAGTGTACCTTCAAAACAGAAGGTTATTTTTGACTGCCTGGTCCTTCTCTTGCTTTGATTTGACAAAGCAATGCATCCTTCTTGAAGGGTACACTGGGATGTAAACCTTAATACATAAAGGTAATTAACTGAAGGAATAAAATAGATACATGCACTCCTTTCTCCAGTCTCCTATACTTGTCCCAAGCTGCTTTTAGCAATCTTCCTCTGAGTTTTTCATTGATGAAAACAGAACACATTTCACAAGGCATCCTTGAGCTCGACGACACCAGGACAGTGACAGCTAGGTGCAAGTGGTGATCATGAAGTCCTACCAGAAAGATGAGGTATCCGATACCTGCTTTCTGGTTCAGGCAGAACAGCCACTACCAAATCCTCAACATCTGAACTCCTCTGGCACTGTAAGTGGCATGCTTTATCTTAAAATCATGTATCGGGTTATGGTAGCTGAGGAGTTTTTGTTTGAGCAAATCAAAAAAGATGACATCCTGTTTTCCGAAACCTCAGATGTACTTTTCAACTTTGACACAATACCGTGATGTTCTCCTTTCAGACCCAGAGACTGCAACCTTAGATAAAAACATATGGGATGCTTGTAGCCATTATCAGGCCATTTCACAAGCCTGTCAAGTTGTCATCATCTGCTGAAAGCACCAAATCTTCCCCTTCATTAGATGAGTTTTCTCATTTCTTCCATTACTTAACTTTTAGCATATAAATGTTTAGTTATTTTGTATTTTATACTTAGAAACCATCTTGCATGACAGGCTTTCTTAAGACAGAAGGAAGACGGTTCTTTCTGAAACTGGTTCATTAATTTGACATATAGTCCGCTTCCCAGAAGCCTTTTGCTCTAATCTCAGTAATGTATTCCGTTCAGCAAGCCATGCTCTTCCACCTAGTCATTTACAGCCCGCACTCACTTAATTAGCCTGTTTTTCTACATAGCTGCATAAAAGCCCAGTCTTCCTTCCCTGCCTGTGCTTTCTACCCGCCTGGAAGCCTCTCTCCCCACCACCCCCAGGAGCACCACACATCTTGGGAAAAACGTTTGCTGGACTCCGAATTCCTAAGGATCTGTAAGTTGATGCAATATCATGAGCCTTCTTGCCACAAACTCCCGACATTCTTCCCTCCAAGGCCTGACATTTAGACATGCATGCCCGAACAAGTTTCCATAACAATTCCTTCCTCATCCCTTCTCTGCTCTCCCCCATTCTCCCACCATCTGAGACCAAGTCTGAAAAAAATTATTCCTTCCACAGGCAAAGGTCAGCACCTAGAAACAGTCTTTTTTTATGATACAGCCTCAATTTTAAGCCTGTGCTGTGTGATAGTATCTGAAGCTAACTTCCTCCACAGTTAAGTCCCTTGTTAAGTTGTTCCTTATCCCCATCTTCAGCTACTTGCAAAAAGAAAGAACAGAAAGGTTTTTTTTCTGGAACAGCAGAGAACAGCAACACGTATGTAAAAGCAACAGTTTTGTTCAGTAACCAAAGACTGACTTTAAAATAAAGTATTGCTCTCTTCATGTTATCATATTGAACCAAAGAAAAGAATTACACTCAGCCCATGCCAAATAGCATTTCAATTAGTCACAACTGTGCAATATGCTTTTTGAGAGATGCGGGGTGGGGGGAAGCATCAGATTTTGCATATACACTCCCCACTGCATCAGAAAAGACAGCCATTAGGAGGCAGACAGAGCAAAATCACAGACATGCAAACACACTCCTGGTCCTCACCTTATTGGCTCTAATCTGCTTGTAAATGTCCGTTTGCTGCCGGATTCGGTATTCCAGGTCCGAGACATGGGCTTGGAGCCAATTCCAGCGACTGACGATTGCTGCACGGTCTGCTGCCCATCTCCACTCTGCCCTTCGCCTCCTGGAAAAACAGAGAAGGGAAGGGGGGATTATTTTGAGTGTGATTTTAATTATACAGTCCACAAAAAAACCTAGCAGAACTGACAGATAGATCAAAAGCTACATACTGAATGGCATGACTGATACCATCTAGCCACTGCTAATAATTACCAACCGAACTACAGACGTGCTATAAAAGCCATGCCTCCGCAGAGCCATATTAAAACAACTTTTGGTACCCAATGATTGAAGTCCTGCCTACGCAAGCGTTAAGATTTTATTCCACGCTTAGCTGAACCAGCAGCTCCAGTCCTACCTGACCACATCTGCCAGACCCACTTTTCTAAGTCTTGGAGGAAACAAAACCCACCTGCCTTCCCTTCCTTGACATAGCCTCTTTAAAAAAAGATCTCTGTCCTCAGTCAGAAAATATGCCTGAGCACCAGCGTGTTACCACGTGGCCACAATTAAAACTCAGTGGCAAGTTTCACAACACGCCATCACCGGGTTTTAAGAGTAACCACTGCTTGGAGACGAGCGACAGAGCTAACAGCGCCTTGCACAAGCCGCTCCCCCACAACGAGGTGTTGCAAAGGAAGGCGGGCAACAGTAAACTCGATTTCTGCATCTGGTGGCTTGACTGAGCAAACAAAGAAGCCAGGAAAAAACATCAGAAATTACCAAGCGAGCGGCGACTCCTGGTCGCCGGGGCTCAGAGGTGCACGTGAGAGAACGCGAGCACGCGTGGGTGCGTGGAAGGAACCCACACACTTTGCAACTCTTGACTGATTTCCTTTCTTTGTCTCTGCTGCGAACAAAGTACAGTTCTGCAGGAGCACAAATATTCTTTTGATGGACTACACCATCGCATTTTTATGGTCGGCTGTTACAAAAACACCTTTACTCTCTACCACTGTACTCCAGGGCAGAAAGGAACACAAAGATGGTAACATACATATAAATCCACAGCTCCACTCTCCCACATAAAAAGCCATAATATTATGAAAATATACCCTAAGCATCCTGATTCCGGTGGATAAATATCAAGGCTACCCAGAAAGGAAGAAAACCACAACATGATGCAGAAACAAAGCAACAGCAGAAAGTGCATGCACAAATCCAGTGCCACTGCACAAAGCCTTTGCCACATCTGGATGTTTGACAATTAAGAAATTAATCACAAAATAATTCCCTTTGGCTCTCATCTCCCCTCCTTCTGTAGCATTTTTGAACGCAGCAAGAGCACGTGCGGCAGGGGAGCCACAGTCATGTCCAGATTTTTCTTCTCAAATCCAACCAAGAAAGTCTTCTGCTGAGATTAACCCATTTCAAAGATGAAACCAGCCATTACAGCAAAAGCAGCATGTGGTAAATGAGATTTACTACTGAAGCACCCGCAGCTGCAGAGATGGTAAGCAACAGCAATAATCAAGTTCTTAGAAAAATCTACACCTCCTATGCATCTGCCCTTATTTAGGCACACTGCTACCAAAGGCACTTGCCTAAA
>NW_010546073.1:28055-30411 GCF_000687285.1 Phaethon lepturus | reverse complement strand
GGCACCATCCTACCAAAGGCACTTTCCCAAAAAAAAAAAAAAAAAAAAAAAAGCACCAGGGTTATTACAAGTTTCAAATCACCTAATAGAAATACCCTGAAAAGGAGGAGTTGGTTCCTTTGAACTCCAAGCGAAACCCACAAACTTAGAATAAGACACGTTCTCCATATTCTTGGTGGACCTCCCGGCTGCGTGGGCGATGTCGCTTCAATGCCAATTTAGACGAGGCCAGATTTCCACCAAAACGGGCAATTGTATCCGCTGCCTCCCAGCTCTCTCCAAGGCCATTTTCAAAGCACTTTGAAGGAACTTAAGTCCTTCTCTCTGGACTATTTCCTTGTGTAAAGCACCTGCTCTGTTTTGATCAACACTGACCTTATGTTTCATGTAAATTTTAGTATTTATTGTAGATAGATGCCAAAGCGAGGACAGATCTTCATCAGTTACACCGAGGATACAGCCAGCAGAGCCCAAGACAAAAGGCAGCCGAGGCAGCTGAGCACCGGGGCTGGGTAAAGCTCTGACATACCTTACCCGCCAGGCAGAGTGACCAGAGGGTTAATCTGGTTTACACTGGGCTGAGCAGTTGCCCACACCACCCCAGCATCACCCCATCAAGCAGCTCTAACCCAGATCTCCCGCCCAGTCATGCTTTGCTCTGTTCCAAGGAGGATAACGCCTTGCAAGCTTTACGGTCCCTCCTCCCCGCGCGGGATCTCCAGTCTGAGCCTAAATGGCACGAAATCCCCTCCATGACACCCCGGAGGGTAGAAAAGCAGTGTTTGGGAAGCAGATCTTATCGCACAGAGAGGTTTCTCTCGAGCACTGCTGGAAAAGCGGCGCTTCTCTGACTCAATCACCCACAAGATTGACAGTGTTTTCATGTCGTAGTTTCCCACAAGACTTTCCAGAACACGTTACTTCTCTGCCAGCCAAGTTTCAGTGAAATTCTCATTTCAGAAGCTAAGAACAATTTTACTGGAGAAGAGTTCATTTTTTTTTATGGCTTACAAATAGGAAAGACCTCTGCAACGGCTGTGTCTGCTTTTATGGCATCTTTAGCATCTGTGGATGCACTAGACTATCCGGACCCCAGGAAAGTTTAGGACTCCAAGCCAGATCTCAGCAGACTTCAGTTTGCTCTCTGGGGATCCACGTAGCATTAGGAATTGTTTTTAGAAATATCAAAAGCTGCCGAGAGCACGTCCAAACTGCCAGCTCCCTTGCTTGCCTCTGCAACATCATAAAGCACCTATACCTGCCGGAACAATACTGGCCAGCTCCGTTAAATACATCTCAGTCTTTTGCTCAGATTACACAGAAATCTTTTTTTAAGTATAAAAAACAATCTACGCCCATTTAGATTCCTAAGTGACATGGCAGCGTAAGCAGCAGCAGACCTGCTCTTCACCTTAAAATCAGGACACATCCTACCCCAGAAAAACCTACTAGATTTAAACCAAAAATAAACCAAGAAAGCGAAACAGTAACATTTACTTCATCCTCTGACACCCTGCGGCATAGGTGGAGGAGGGGAAGATACATAATGATCGCTCAGCCACGCTTTCCAAAACAGTATTGAGTGTAGCGTGGTCCTCTATATTTAGAATTAAGCCTTTTTCAGAGCCTGTTCAATTACACCCTTTGCTGCGATGTGCTGTCAGCAACACGTATGTGTTTTCTTCATGTAGATCAGCTTTTGGATAGCAAGCTGCGTAGCTTCTTTAGCTTTAATCTCTACACAAATACTTCGCGAGAATGATTATTTTCTCAACTAGCACTAGAAAGTAGCAACCACACACAAAATACTGCATCTGAAGTCGCTGCAGTCGGCGCCGGCAGTGACCCGAAACCTCAGCGAGACAGGCGCTCTGGGGGCAGGGAAACCCACTTCCTTTCTTTTTAAACATTAGGGACTTTAACATGACAATTAATAAAAGAGTTTATTGCACTTGCCCGAATTTTGGATTAAGCTGAACAAGACCGAAGAGACGGACAGATGGCCGCAGAGAGCGGTGTCGCTGCGAGCGGGCTGCACGGCTCGTCTTGAGAGCGGTCTTGTGCTTCGAGAGGCAAAGCTTGGCGCGGGGAGGAACGTGAGCAGCAACAAAGCAGTTAAATCCCGCGTGCTCCAAGGGAAGGAGGGTTCATCATGCTGCTGCATGGGTGTGCTCTGCCCGACCGCAAGCGCTTGCACAAAACAGGCTACGGAGGATGGCATGGGACAGCCCCTCCAGCTGGGACAGCAGCGTAAGCTCATGAAACAGCCCCAGCACAGGAAACACGTTCTTTAGGGGCCTGAGATTAAAAAAAAAAAAAAAAAAAAAAAAAATATAAAAATTTCCCAATTAAACAT
>NW_010546073.1:15600-27947 GCF_000687285.1 Phaethon lepturus | reverse complement strand
CGACAAGGACAGCGTCCTGCGAACTTCAGCAGATGGTGCTTATTGTCAACGGTGCGCGCGCAGAGCCGGCAACCTTACGCCTCCTCACGCGGAGGGAGCCCACACGTGCCCGGAAGGTGCCCAAGAGGGCTGGGAGGCTGGGATGGAGGAGGAAGAACAAGCAGGGAGCTGAGCCAAGCTCAGCCCGCAGGGTTATAAATACTGTGGGGAGGCCGCGGGGCTTCACGGGAAGGGGGCGAGGAAAGAACAGGACCCCTCTCCCCATCTGTGGTAGAAAAACCTCAAATCCTGCCCTTTGTGGCTGTAGCAGGGCAAAGCCTCCAACCGGTGCCAAGAGCTCCTGCCCTGCGGTACCGTGCCCACCCCTCCAGCAGAAATGCTGTGCAGCCTTTAGGAAACTACAGGAAGAAACTTTAGCAACACAACAAATTCTCAGAGGTAAACACTTCTTCCTAAAAAACCCCAGCAGGTAGTTCGACATGAAAGCAGGAGGACGGGGGGGAATAAATCCCCCGTTAAATCAGCCCAAGTCCTTGGGATGGGCTCTTTTCCTTCCCTAAGTAAAAACCAGGCAACTGTGGGTTAAAATCAGTTATCCCAAACGGCAAAGTCAACTTCAGAAAGCAAAACCCTGCTCCTGCCAGGCAGCACTGTCCCCGCTGCACAGGCAGGAGAGCCAGCGGGACAGAAAGGGGACTTGCCCTCGCTGGCCCAGCGAGCTGCCAAGGGGCAGGGACGGCACCGCCGTCCTCAGGCAGGGCAGCCAGCCCCCCGTACCCCACAGCTTGGCTTCGGCTCGTTCAGAACGGGGTGTGTGCTCTCACTTTACCATGGTATTTAATGAGCAGTATAAATACAGCCCTGCCAATGAACACGGCAACACCCCGGTCGATGCATTTCCATCCCTACGACCCATGCGAGACCCGGTTCAGTTGTCCCAGCAGCCACGGTGCTGTGAAAGCTGTACAAGCTCCATACAGACAAGCACTCCCTAAGACAACCTCCACCTATGGTACGTGCTTAAACCAAGCCTATGTACAAAAATGAAGTCCAGGCTGTCCACAAGACACTTCTGGGTGAAGATGCACAGGGATCCTTTCCGCTTCCAAGGAACGGCACACCCATGCCCTCCTCCCATGAGCAGGTTTTACATACTGCCTTAGAGGAAATTCGGGCTCACTGGAGTTCTCTATTGCGGCTGGCTTTGTACCAGCAAGTCTTACAAGACACACTTTCATCTTGCTGCTTCTGGACCTCAGAGGAGCTGCGTTGCCTCCCTCCACCATGCGGCCGGTGGTGAGAAGCCCTTGCCGGCCGTCAGTCTGTCTTGCTTTCTGCTAAGTCCATGCAGCTGAACACCAACAGGGTGGACAGTGAGGGCACCAACAAACTGAGGGAGTTGGAGATTATCAGAATTATTTTTCACCAGGAGATTGCCCTACTAAAGGCCCAGCTGCAAAGTGAACAGAGCAGATCCACCAGCTGCTGCTAAACCATCCTGATAATGACACAGAGCAGTAGAGAAAAATGAAGTTAAAAGATTTCAGATTGAAAAGTTACAGGCTGGAGGGGAACTACGTATCAGAACCACTTCTAGGAGTCAGCAGCAACAAATGAGGAGCAGCCGCCGGGGTCTGGAGTGAAATTGCTTCTGCCACCCAGAGCACTTCAGCAAACCCAAACCATCTTGATGTTAAATGAGGAATAACAGGTCGTGCTGGAAGAGAAAGAGTTGACGCCAGAAAAGAGAGAAACGCAACACACAGAAACACTGAAAAACTCTTCACGCAGCCCAGCAGCCTGTGCAGTGAAATAGCAATGGGAGAGATTCCCCGTGAACCAGAAAACGCTTTCAGCAACGAAACACAAGCCCGCGGTGAGCTGCACGGCACTGCCGGCTCTGCTGCCCCACAGCCACCCTGCCCGCGTGCTGGGCAGAGGGCAGGGGAGCCGGCACAGCCCCGCGGCTCACGGCGGATCTGAAGGTCCTCAGCCATGATAACACCAGCCTCTCCCTTCCAGTGCAGATACAGATTAATGCTGCAACACGAGGCAATAAGCTGCAGATTTCCAGGCACTTTCCATACGGTTCCCCTCCTCCTCTATTTACTGGCATATACCCAGGGGCTTTTCTGTCCCCTGAAATGCAGTCACCTACCAACACACAGGCCATTCTATATTTACTCTCCCGCTTCCTACACAACTTTCTGTGGGGGGAAAAAACAAAACACAACACAAAAAACCACCAAAGATCACCATGTCTGGTTCAAAGTCTCAGATTGAGACCTTCTCCCAGAGGACACACAACCTCAGCCTCTCCCACCTGGAAAGGTGATAGCTGATTTCACACAGGAGGCTCACCATGGCATTAGTACAGACCCCAAGAGGTATGGTATAGGATATTTCTTGAATAAGACAATTAAGTATCTGTCCACCAAATGAGGCTACTGGGAATCAAGAGACGCTCGCCAGATGATCCACAACTGGGGCTCCACTTTGACAATCCTGTGTCTGCCTGTGCTGTGGGGAGAAGGATTTAGTCTGTAACACCCGGCCAAGATGCAGCTGGGTCAACATTTCACTACCCAAGGGAGAAGGAACAGAGCAGGGATTGTAAAACAATGTCCAACAGACCTTCCTCTGCAAGATTGCCTGCACAGAGCTGGTTCTTCACGGAGGTCTCCATCCTGATCCACTCTTGTGCTATATGGACAAATTCTTTTCTTCTTGGGTTGTCTGATCCTACCTACCACGTTGACTTGCTGAAGTTCCACCGCAGCATGCCACATCCCTTCCCACCAAAGGCACAGCCCCAACGCTGAAAACCTGGGATTGTTCCAGAGCTGCTGTCCACACGTATCCCCTCATGGGTCTACCAGGCTTCAGATCTGTTGAGGGGGTTGTCAAAAAAGCAGGCTGGGTGTTACTGGTTTGCCCCGAACTGCTCCTAACATCCCAGCTGGTTGGCTCCAGATTGGTAACAACTTGCTTTTGGCCTGGTATGGCCCTTCACACTTGTCCTCTCCCTGAGGATCCAAGAAGAAATACACGTGCAAGATCTCATCATCAGTTACACGCATCTCTCAGACTGCACCAGCCAATTTGCAACTGCAGGAAGCCACAGTCCATCCTAAATTTTGATTCCGCTCCAAAATCTCTGCACAAGCTGCCTTCCTCTTCCCAGCTCTGTACTCAACTCCACATCCCACTGCACCACACCCCTGCCAAAACACTCAGAGGTACACTTCGTGCCTTCCTGAGAGCTACCCAAGTACCAGCACTCAATGCAATTCACTCTTCTTAGCTAGAAGAGGAGTCTTGTTGCCAGCTACAGTAAAAAAGAACAGGGCACACCAGAGCTAAGTCCCCATTTCCACCTGGGATCTTCAGCAGGGACAAAGCCTGCCAACAGACCACAAAAGTGGTTTCAAATATGACAGTTTATGACATTCAGCTGTCAACTCTGTTAAAGGACAAATCATCCATATTAATTCTGCATGCTTTCCTTGCATTACCTACCACAAGGCAGCAGCCCCAGGGCAAAGTTTAGCAGTTCGAATGCAATGCAATGCTTCGTGTCCATACCGGTGCAATGCCTACTCCGGAACAATAGTGAGATGCCAAGAGACATCTCATGGTTAAATCAACTCCTGCTGATTCACCGGAAACTGAAAAACATTAGCATTAAAATCAGGTTTAAGAAAGTTTCCCATCCCCTTTCTCGGCTCATCTTTTGAGGGGCTCAATGCCGGTACTGAAAATAAAGTAAAATATTGGGACGCTTGCTGTTAGAGTCCACGCTAGGGACAGCATTACCAATACTTACGCACCCTGGAAACCCAGGACTGCCCAAATAAAAAAGCCATGTGCTCTGCTCACATACAATTCTGATCAAAAAAAAAAAAAAAAAAATCTAAGCATCATCCCCTAAGCACTACACAAATGCAACTTCCTCAATTGCCCTCATGATTTTTACTTGTGCCTCACTGAAGAAGGGATTTGCACTCAGTTCAGCTGCTATTTTCCAGTTTGCTCCTGTCCCCATATATTTTTCAAGTTCACTCCTCAGATCACCAAGCTTTCATGCCTTTTTTTTTTTTTAGACCAGTGCAAGACCAGCTCTATGGGTGGAGCAAGAGTTAAACTCTGCCAAATACACTTGCATGACAACTCCAAGGGAGGAAGAGAAAACCCCACGAGCGCTCAAGAACAATCTCATTAGCTGATCATAACATTTCTGCCTGCGAAGAAGCCAAAGTGAACAATTTGTTCAGCTCAACACCCGCCCCCACCCTGTGGACAGAAACATCAGCTTCTGAAGGGCTCTTCTATTCCCAGCATGTGCTCGGCACTAATCTCAATCTAGTTCAAACCTCAACTCGGTTCATTCATTCCCATATTCAAAAAAACCAAAGACCTCTAGAGGCTGGGAGTAAAGAGTTATTTCCACTGTTCCTCACTGAAAAACCCCCACTGCTCGGGGGAAATTTGTGAGCGCAAATCCTAAGGCATTTTGCTGCTGAGGAGGACTAAGCAAGGATGCCAGGCTTCTGCCCGAGAGGACTGCGCTGGCCGGCCGCCAGCGACCCAGGGGCCATGCAAAATTTGCATTCAAATAAAGCAGATCACAACTGCCCTCCTTTTTGATGATGAGGAACCATCCAAACCACTCCACCGGCCACAGCATGCAATGCTTTGTCTACAGAGCAACCATCACTCGGATCAGGATATGAAAGGTTTGTTTTGGCATCTCTAGTTCATTTCTATTAAAAAAGAAAAAAAAAAAAAAATTGGCCCAGGCCAGTCATTAAAAGATGCCTGAACTCCTGCATAGAAATTATGGCAGGACGAGACCGCACAGCCTGTGGCAACTGTGCGCAGCAGAATCCAGATTTCTAATTCTCCAGTTGCAGAATCAGCATCTAGCCCACGGCCCAGCACTGGTGCGGAGCCGCCGGCCCCAGCAGCCCCTCAACCTGAGGCCATGCTCCATACTAGAGTCCATTTCTTGCCTTCTCCCCTCTCGCTGCCAGGCCACACTCTCATTGCAGTTTCTCTCCCCAAAATCCCTTCCAAGCGGAAGGTAAGTGCAGCCCAAGGATCCAAGAAAACCCTTGGACGGGTGCAAAACTCAATCCACAGACAGACCTCCAGACGGGGAAAAAAGGAGGGAAATTAAAAATACCAAAGTGAAACAACTGCCAAGGTGGGGGACACCCACACCCCAACCCGCTCATTGCCCAGAAAGAAATCAAAGCTACCAAACCACCTTCACAGCCCTTCCTGCCTACTAACAGCTTTCACTGGGATTCCGGGCAATTTTAATTACTTTAGAAGCTGCATAACAAAAATATACTTGAACCCACTCTTTGAAAAAGAAGTTTTCCCCCGAAATAAAATGTCAGGGGATCATTTATGTTGTTGAATATCATCACCATCTACATACCTCAGTATCAGGCTTATCTAACAAGATTTATACTTCTGAAGTGCGAATGGTTTCAGAAAGCGTTCTCAGAAAAGGAAGTAAAAAACAAGCCACCCTACTAAACTATCCTTCTTCCCTTAAATTTAATTCTCCGAAAAATAATACATGCCACATAAGAGGAATCCCAGCAAGCAGGTAGGGAACAAGCCAACAAATTCTAGAGAGGTACACATAGATGCACGGTGCAAACAAACTGTACTCGTTTTCTCATCAGTAAACTGAAAACTGTAATTTTATTTACCTCCCATTTTCAGCTCAGAGCAACACTGCTGGCTGGTGAAACACCACCCGCATCCTCTGCGGAAACTCATAACTTTAATTCTCACACACCCTGTGCCACGTTCATGGTCTGGCTGTGTGCAGAGATGGAGTTAACATTCGAAATCAGCGCAGTTCAAGAACACTGTCATCCGAGGGTGGAACGCCATGCCGCCCCAGGCATTACACCAGGCACATCAGCTCGTGCGCTGATGATACAACATTTCATCCCGGTGTGTAATGGGAGCCCACCACCTCCCGGGTTTGGATCCTGCAGTGGCGAGCCGGCAGCGCGGTGCTGCGCAGCAGCGGTGACTCACAACGTGTCGGTGATGCTGCGTCACTCGCCGTGTCTGTGCTGGCCCTCTCTCAGTCCCATCCACAATCCTAATGGAAACCCATGAACCTCGAGAGGAACATGCGACAGCTTCCACCAAAGCCTGGAAATGGGAGAACGGTGTCTCAGAAGTAGAGTGGATCCCTTAATAGGTTTTGGTTTTACGAGCTGAAACGGTGCAATAAACATCTGTCTGGATGGTGACCCTGAAATACTCGTTAAGGCCATCAGCAAAACGTTCTGTGGCATTTCACATACCAGCTCCCAAGCAGGGTCTGCACACACTGTCAGTTTGTTTTGTCCACACAACAGCAGCTCCACCACAGTTCTCTGTTGTGTCCATCTCGCCTACGGCCAAGCCAACGGGAACCAAACCATGGCCGGGTTCAACCCTGGGCCAGCAGGTATGAGAACAGGTGCCAAGGTCCCAAGGGACAGCAGTGTTTAACGTTTGTGTTAACATGTGCCAACCCAACAGCATGACTTAGGTAACACCCAACAGGGTGACACAAAAAAGGACACCTTCCGAACAAGGACATGGGAGCCAGTCGCTAAGACAACAGGCAGAGAGTGGCAAGCGATAGGGGTGGTACTTTCCTGGCAGAGCTTCCCATCTCCACTCAGTCCTGCCCAGCAGGAAAACCCTTGGCACAGCAAACCCCGCAGCGGTTTGGACTGTGCCACCGCTGCCTGGGACAGGCATTTAGGCATCTTCCTACCATTTTTCAGAAAATGCCTTCCTCTGCCTCAGCTGACCTCCATCAGAAGCTGCAGTTGCTCCTTGCTCTTACCAGGCAAGGAAGTCAAGGCAGGGGCCACCAGCGGCTCAGTGCTGATCTTCAGCCGGGGTTTTTTTGCACTCTCTCCCTTGTCACCCTCCACTCAGCTTCCTTCCGTTAACAGGCGAATCCACAGGGATCTGGAAGGGTGAGGGGGAAATATGTAGACTAGAAACCACCACTTCAGCACTGGAGAGCACTCCAAGCTCTCCTCCATTTGGATTTTTTGTTTCGTTATTGCTTTTCATAAATTTTAAGGCATCTTACCAGCGTTCCTCTTAGCACCTCCATCTCATTCATTCTGAAAGACTACTGCAGAGAGGATCTTCCCAAAGTGCTCAACTCCCCAAGCCAACACGCACACACAAGTGCAGCTCCAGCCCTCTGCTCCCAACAAGCCCACTTCACCCAGCTCCTGTGAAGCTTTTGCTCTCCCCTGCGGCCACATTGCTACCCCCCAGGCTTGCTTAACTTCTTCAGCTATCTTAAGGTGTCACTTGTTTAAAAGTAGAAGAAGGAAAAAAAACCCCACTCCTAATCTTCCACAAAGCCCCAAAAGACCCCTAATCATAAGGGCTCCGTGATGTTGTGTACCCATTAACTATAAAGAGATTTCAACAAAATGACTGTCATACTCTTACGATTTCACTTTCTGTTGAGTTCATGACCAAGGCATAAATTTGGCAGCATGCTGATCAATCAGAAGCAAAATAGCACGGCCCAGCAGAAGGCTCTCCTCAGACTCAGAACTGGAGTTCAGATTTTTTTTTTTTTTTTTTCCTCCTTTCTTAGTTCCCTGAATGCTTTAAAATCTTTGCTGAAATTCTTTATACTGGTTGCCAGGGCTAGGTTTGAACTTCTGTGATATTTCAAATCCAAGTGCCCCAGATCTTTATGCTATGACATTTATGCAATGCCCCAAGCATTTATTCAGCTGACTGTCTGAAAAACAGCCATTCCAAGCTTTAGCTGCTCTTCAGTCCTTCGCACCAACAATTGTTCTGTGACAATAACCTAAAATTCTGATTTTATTCTTCCAACTATGCCACTACTTTGGCCCATGTCTGAAGCCCGTTTCGGCACTCGTGAACTATGGAGCAAGGTGTGGGGAGAGTAGGGGAAGGTAGGGGAGCAAGCTGGGGCCGGGAGGTGGGAATCCGAAGAGCATGGACAAAAAGAGCTGGCTGTTACGCCAGCAAAACCAACTCTCCAGATGCACAGCAGAGCAGCCAGCTGAAAAATACCAGTTTTATAAAGGAATTTATTGGACCACTTTTTCAATACAGTTCTCCACATGCTCACAAGCAACTATGCAGGCACAGCAGCCAGCAGAATAGCTAATACTGCCAATGTGCAGAATTTGCCTGATCATCGTACCAGAAAATGCAAGGCAGTTTGTTACCCCCTGCAGCTAAATCCAGGAACAAGGTAAGACTATACCATGCATGAAAGGTGTTTATAACTGAAGAACGAAGCTTGCGCCAACTGCAATGCACCATTGGGAAATTTCCCCTTAAAGCTCTGATTAATATGCCATTCTCAAACAATACAGACTAAGTACTAAGATGCCCACCTTTCCCCCCAAAATGCCTAGAATAGGATTGTTCAAGCTCACCAGAACCAAGTTCTTCCAGGAGCATATCCTCTTTTTTGGAGAGTAAGGTCCTTTATCGCTACTATAATTTTGCTTACAACAGTCTCCTAACAGGTCTGGGTAGCATAACACAGTATGATCATTACGTTTTTCAGATGCATATTTTCAGTAGAAGTTACACTTCTTCCAACAGAAAGCAAAAAGTGGCAGAAGCACTAAGCCGATTGAAATTTTTCACTTCCACTTTTTCCTCCTCTTCACACTACAGGTGGGATTTCAATAAGAGATTTATCAATAAGAGATTTACAACCTCCCTTTGGCAAACTCAGTAGCTAGGGACCGGTGACTCCTGCTCACTAAGTAGAGGATACAGTACATGGTAACACAGGCTGGTTTTACCATCTTCAGTAATGCATCATGAGCACAACCAGCAACAACTACACCAGTCCACGTCATTTTCTTGAACCTCCTTAAAATAAGAGGTCCTGAAATACTTGACAAATTGCACACATTGCAACTCCATCCTAAAACTCTGCTTGCTGCCAAAGCACCAGAGAAGCACATGCAGGTGGATAGACTGGCAAAGACTACAAGCCAAGCATCCCCCAACACAACTCGGCAGAAAACCAGCATCCTCTCTAGAAAACACTATAGAATAAATAAAAGCTGCTGGGACACCCTCAGTCAAAAAACACCTCATGACTGGGACAGCCAGGGCTTGCAGCAAGCAGTCAACATTTCCCAAGAAGGTATGCTTGAGCAAACAAGCCACTTCCCAGCTCCCGGTCTCCTTCAGCCAGCAATTAGATACCACCTCACACTTGGCAGCACAGGATGATTTGACTTTTTGGATTGCCGTAAACTAAGCTTCCCTGAAACTCATGCAGTTAAAACACCAAAGAAGAGAAGGAAGGGGGTGTTCAGTGTCTTAAATTCTTCAAACAAGAGCAAGCGCACAACAGAGAGGAGACAATTACAGCACAGAGTAAACCGTTTGAAAAGTTATTACACTTGTTCAACAGCAAAGCCCTTTGTATGTGTGCAAATAGAGTAGTTTGGTGTCAAAGTGGGGGAGCGCTCACTATAGACCATTAGTGGCACAATCCCTGGGGAAACAAGAATAGAGACTATGCAAATCAGGATCTATTGTTAAAAGAGAAAATTTATTTCACATTCCTGAGCAGCAGTGTTCCTGGAGCATAACAATTGGTGAGGCCCTTCTGCTGAGTACTGCACATTTTTATGCTCCACAGTAAATCAATATTCCATAATACAAAAACTATGTTAAATTATTGCCAGTGTGAGGACAGCAGCTCAGAGCTCCAGTTGGTGAACTGCATTAATACAACACTGTGTCAGAACAGGACTTATTTGGGACATGCTTTTCATTGTTCAGAAGAGTTTACTTAAGGCAGAATTTATGGAATTATTCTCCAGGATGTTAAAACCTTCCAGCTCACACCATAAAGAACACCACCGGCAAAAGCAGTTTCTTGATCCTTGCTGCCCTCAACTTGATCCAAACAAGTGCAACTAGAGTCATCTCAGAGTTGCAAAGCCTCCCACTCAGGCAGCACCAGCAAAACAATCTCACAATGAGATACCCGAGAAAAACTGCAGTTCATCTTGAAGTGGGAAAGTCCTTGGACCCCCATGCCCCAGCTCTCCTTTCAAGAGGACATGACGACCACTCCTTCAGCATTTACCGATTACTACAGACTAACATGGGATGCAGACATCTGCCCAAACTGTTTTCCACTAAGCAACTTCTGATCCCCATCAATCCAAGCAGCACCGAAGTAAACAGTCCAACAAATAAAACACGCATTTGTTTTCCTCTTGGTTTAGCTTACAGGAGATAAGAGTCTTCCTCTTCTCCCCCATCCACCGCACCTAGTAAGTACCAACAGACAGAAGGAGCGAGTAGCACTGGATACTTCCATCTTTCCAGGAATGAAAATGCAGCTTCAGTCTCTTCACTTTTTATTATGCAGCCGTTAAGACTTGAGGTCAAAGGGTGTTTTGTCATGGATCATAGGGAAGGGGGTTGTTTTTGTTTAAACTCCACAGGTTTTGCAGCCCAAGATCAAAATGAAACTTCAGGATAAGTGATTGCACTGAAGCAGGCTTCTTCTCTAGGCCTGGGAAATGCCTGCGCTGCCGAGATGACCTCACCCTCCTTATCTGCTCTTCAGTGTCCTGGGAGGAAAAGGAGAGAGCTCCGCAAACACACAGCTCAAAATGCAGAATTCCAGCACAAACTTTGTGTTCATAAATACAGCTCCGGGCATCATAAGACTAAGCTCTGCACCTGAAGCACAAAAGCCCTAAACCCTTTTCATAAAAGCTTCTTCTTAAAAAGCTTCTTTCCAGTCTTCCTCACCGCTCATTAGAGAGCAAGCAGGTTTTTACACTCACAGAGGTAGAAGTCAAGAAAAAAACCCACATTTGTTTGGACTGTGTAGTGACAGTAGGACAATATACATAGAAGCCAAGACGGATTTCCAGCCGAAGCAGAAGTTCTCATCAATGCCAAACAGGGCTGAAATGGGGTGGGCAGGGAGTAAGGGTGAACTAATGGATTTTATGAAACGTTGAAACAGCAAACAGAGCAGCATCGATGCCTAACAGCATCAGTGCTGTGAATTCACCCATCAGGTACAGTCCCAAGGCTCCCCAAGCTGCCCGCCGTCTAGGGGAGAAGCAATCTGCTCCCCGTCCCCATCCAGGAGAGCTGTGCTGCAGGAGGCACAGGGAGCAATCTGCATGTGTGCGATCGCATCTCGTGCCCACTTCTCATGGGCTTGTCCCCATTTCCAAGTCTTCGCAATAATCCCTGTACCTACACAGGCATGCCCTACTACGGGCCCCCAGCAGACAAAGATCGCCTCTTTAGTCTAAAATAGAGCGAGGATGAAGCTACACATCAATATTAAATCTGAAGGTCATTTAGTCAAGGGAAGGGGCAGACGTGTTATTTCTGGCATCGATCCAAGAGAAGTTTCCTCTCTCAACCCAAAGAGCCCTTCCAGTTAACACAGAAATAATGCAGTTCTGACCTCCAAGCCCTTTATCTAAGAAATGGGATAAAATAATCCTGGCTAAAGGACTACTATACAGCACAGGAGCGTGAAAAAGTCCAGAGAGAAATGGAAAGAGAGAGGGAGAATGACAGGAGACTAATGTGACTCGCACTATGTTCGGTTTTGCCTGTAGCCATAAACACGGCACAAAGCAGTCATGGAGCACGGGGGTGGCATGGGCAGGGAGAAGGGCATCTGCTTCTGCCTACTTAACTGTGGACAAGCAGCACTAGAGACAGACAATCAGAAGGCATGAATTAAGGAATTAGCAATTATATTCCACAGCAAAGGACGCAGAAAGGTTTCGTGGCACTGGATCAAATCCAAGACCAGGATCCCGGTAAGGATGTGGGGGTAGCTGCTGGGTTTTGGGTGGATAAACGGGGGGCACAAGTGGGAGGACGCTTTTGGGTCCTCGAAGGGTGGCTGAGGATGGCCAAAACACAGCGTAGTCGGAGGCTGTGAAAATTGAGTTTTATTTCCATTAGGAGAAGAAAGGCACAATCTGCATTGTTCAGCCACGTGAAACCCCTTTTATAACAGACGCTCCGGCGTACAAAGGACTGAGGAAACACAGAATTCAAACATCAAATGGGAGACACAAAAGAGCATCTCTGCTTTCCAAGAAAGAACCGAGCTCTGACCAGGTCGAAGAACCTTCCAGAAGGGCAACTCTGCCACTAATGAATGTTACTAATGATGGGTTTTCAGGGAACTTCTCATCTCATCTGCATGCAACAAACCAACACATCATGTCACTTCCCTCCGCTAGCACTTGCCACAGTTTTCGCACCAGCGGACGTCTGTCAAC
>NW_010546073.1:0-15569 GCF_000687285.1 Phaethon lepturus | reverse complement strand
CATTCCTGGCTCCTTCATCAAGCTTTCCATCAAAAAGCTCATTTAATGAATCTGCAAGTCCCGCTGCACGGTCCCACGGAGCACAGTTCAAGAACCACTATTTCAGCCCCTGCTGGCTTCTGCACACGTTTTCCAGCAGCAACGAAAAACCAGCAATTTCTGCAAGAAGAAACTGCTGATTTAACTAACACAAGACTGCTTCAAGCCAGACCAAAGCCAGGCAGCACCTTGTAGCTGGTTTGTGCATCACACACCAGGGTGATGCAGTACTGTACCACGGGAAGAAGCGTCACTGCTGAGCTGTGATCCGTCTTTTCCGTTTAAGTAACTATAAAACAGATGCATCACCAGCGAGCTGGCGAGTTCAGGAGAGCTGGTCATACTGGCAGTACATACACATAACCAATAACATATGCGCTCTGTGATGGAGAAACTTTGATTTTGGCCTGCAAAGCTACTCAGAACATCCAGAACAGCAGAAGGGGGTATTTCACTGAACACAGACCCAAGTGCAGGATCAGACCCGACTCCGCAAGGCTACAGGGGTGGCGAGGGCTGTGCTGCGCATCCTCAACGCGTGGCGTGGCATGGCATGGCAGAGATAAGAGGTGGCACACACTTCAGCTGAAAAACAAAACCTGCTAGGAAAGATCTGCTAGGAAACGGTTGAGACAAAAAGGACCGAACGCTCCACGGGGCAAGCCATCTGAGGGCTGCGAACCGAGTCATGTCGGCTGGCACCCTCTCCTCCACCCCGGCTGCATGAACTGCCCTTTGGTAGACGGACAAAACGCACTCGGCACAAGTGGTTGGGAGTGAAAAGGGGGAAAAGGCTCGTTGCCGGAGCTCCACCTGTCCCCTGGACAGAGGACTTCAGTCTCAACGCTGCCAAGCCTCCATCCTTCAACAGAACTCAATGCGCTGTAGAACAAGGACCTCCCCCGAAACGTAGTTTTATCCACAGGAGGCCTCTGCTACTCGCTGTGGGCTGACAAAGGCCTTAATGTTTAAACTTACAGATACCCTATTTATTTCCCTGAAAAGAGTATGGGGTAATTCAAAGCCTGAGGGAACACGCATGCCTTAAAGGGGGAAGGAAGCAGGATGTGGACAAGTCCGCAGAGCTCTTTTCTGCGGGACTCAGAGCTAGGACGCTAACGAACGCCGGTACTCCTACGCGAACCGTCCAAACCGCGCATCGCCGTTTGCTGAACGAGGCTCCGAATTGCCGTGAGATCCCACAGAGGGGCAACCTGCCGCCGCTCCACAGTGCCCTGTTCTCAAGGGCTCCTCAGTGTCGCATGTCCCGACGGCGGCGGCGCGCTGGCCGAGCGCCCGCGGTGGCCGCGTGTGGTTCCAGCAGCAGCTACGAGGGTCGTGCCCACCCCGGTGAAAGGGGCCGTCAGGACATGCCAAAGACACGCAGCCACGCTGGGCCAGTTCGGATGTATGTGGTTGGGCAGATCGGCAACAAAATGAGTCAGCGGGTTGCTCTTTAACCAGGTTGCTCTTTAGATGGCCGTGACATTCGCTTCAAAAGTAACATAAAGCCGGATGGAGAGAGAATGGACAGTTTACACGAGGTCCCTATTTTGCTTGATCATCCCAGATTTGCGTCAGATTTCAGATGTAAATTTTCCTTTAGATAAAGGGAAAAGCTTGTAGGCACCCCTTTGCTGACATCAGTTGTGAAGGGTAACAAAGCACGTTCTCAAAACCAGGGGTTCTCATGAAAACAATGAATTCTTAACTGCAGCATTTCTGCAATCGTCATTTACAGCATATTTACATCTTCAACACTGAAACAACCATTATGCAAAGGTGAGCAAGAACTGGCTACACAAGTTTCTTCACTCCAAGTGTCACCAAAGGGTGAGGTGGACACCAGTGCAGGCTTAAGCAGATGTGACACTTAAGTGCTGCCTGTTCTCGCCCCAGACCTGCCTCTCACAACGTTCAGAAAATCCACTTAGTTTCAGTCCAGTACTTCAGACAAAGGAATTCCATATGAGCTTCAGTTCAACAACTAAAATGTACATTCCCCCCTACCCTTCTATTCAGACCATATACAGGCTGCATAGCCAGAGCAAGAGACCACCAGCACGTCCCAAACTCCACAAAAAACACTCCTACGTTTCCCCTAGCCTCACTGCAGCTTTTCGTAAGACAACACTACCAAAAAAAACCCAACCCACAGAGGTTTTAGCTTAGTATATAACAAAAGTTTTATATGAAACACAGCTTTTGTTTCAAGTACATACACACACATAAACACCTTTAACTCGCTTCCACTCTGGAGCGCTCAGAAAGGCACAGGAATGAATGATGTGATTTCTGAGTGCTTCAAACACTAGCTGAAAAGTTAATGGGCTGGAGAATCAACTCCTGTGTTTTCTCTGCAGTTCTTCTGGTAAGACGTCAACATCCCAGCATCTCCCACTAAATGCCATATATACTTTTCATACCATCTCCCTCACAACTCTTGCTGTGCTGGGCAAGACTCTGCTTTACCCTTGATACACTGACCACACACAACTACTGTGTTTCCAGTGCACAGCTTAAAGTACAAACCTCTTGCTGATGTGCAATTTTGATCCAAACTCCTTAGATATCACTCCATCAATTCATGAGCTGTTTGCACCTCTAAAAAATACTTTTTCTCTGTTACCAAGCGCTTACTAAATCTCCAGTCATGCTTTGGGAAGGGGAGACAGGCTTCAGATGATAAACTCGGGATAATGTAGAGAGTCCAAATACATAAAGTCGTAAGTGTGCAGCCGTATTTCTTCTACAGAGCCAAAAGGCATCAGCTCACAAGATTTATAGAAGACGTGAAGTATCACCAAGAGCAGAGATACGGAATTAATTCCAGGTATGCTCCAAGGAGGAAATCTACATCTGACTGGGAAGAGAAGTGAAGAACAGACAAAAAATAAGAAGGCCAAGAAGTTCACAACAGCGTATACGGTTGTATATCCATGGTGAACTGTGTGTGACTATAATACTTGAACTTATTTACTCTATCACACAGGAGAACTTGCCCTTAGGGAGCACGACAATACCACTACAGAATCCTGACCGACGGCCGACATCCGTCTTCTGCGACATGGCAGAGCACTGGTGGGAAAGAAGAAGCTCTTACGGTTTAAAAGGCTTGAAGCGGGGACTCCAGTCCTGAATCTGCTAATTCTCTGCTCCATCACAGATTTGCCTTTTGATCCTGGACGCGTTACTTGACATCTTTTTCTCATCCATCGCATGGCCAGAGGAGTTCTGGCTCACCTTCAAGAGTAGCTGTTATCTATGGTGTATTTATTGTCCCAGGCACAAGATTGCTTTAGACTGGAATGGATTTAGTATCACAGAAGAAATTCCACTGTAACCACCAATTTACTACCTTCTTTCTTTTAATTAATTAAACACATGCCAAAAAAGTTCTCTCTGATCAAGACAGCACACCCTCCCAAGCAGAGTGGAGGTCAGTGAGAAAAAGCAGAACAAAGGGAGGTTTTTCACCTTGTGTCATTGCTAATCATATGGCTACCCTCTCCAGCTGCAAGGGCTGGAGCTTGCAGGCAAGTATGCCTCTTCTGGAGCTAACTATGTATCTTTTATATAAATGTAGGTTTAGAAGTGATTATACTGGCTTTATTTCATTTTTTGAGATTAGAGGAAAAGGGACAGGGTCAGCAGCAGGTTAACAATCCACTCCTCATAGTAACTCATAGGCGAGAGCTATTGTTCGGGCTTTTTATTAGTTCAGCTACACGAGGCATCTTCTATGCAAATCTGGGGAGCAGGAGTGCGTGGCCATTCGGATGTCGCGACTGGTTACATGCTCCCAGACGCTTTCTCATTCCCTCCCTGCAGCTCAGGTTCTTCCCAGAGTCGCTTTCGCTAGTTTATAAAGATAGGGAAAGGCCACACTCTGTTCAGCAATTCTTTTTGTCCCCTTGTGCTCCACCTTTCTTTCCTCAGTGTCTCAATAACTAAAAGAGAAACCAAAAAGCTATAGCTATTCCTTCCCTTTAATAATCTTGAATACGTTTATTAGCATGCCTGATCTACAAAAGAAAACATACAATCTGATCTACAGCAGCCTGCATCAAGGGTTGCCCCCCTTACCTTTTTTTTTTTTTTAAATCCACCCTTCCCCCAAAGCTCTGGTTTCAGAGTGACCTTGCCAGCTTGTGCATCTGACTGCCCAATAATTAGTTTCAAAGGAAGCGGCAAAATTTCCTAGATACACTTGCCAGGAAAGCCCCTATACAGTGGGGGCAAGGAAGTCCAGTAAGCTTTCAAAATCCTGCCATCCCTTCACCTCTGCCTATGTAACATTCAATTATGGGAAAAATAAATGAAACCATACATTATTTGGAAGCAAATGCACAGAACTGTGGGAACAGAGATCCTTAACCTCAGATCCATCACAGGCAGGACAGATCTATTCCCCACCATGCAGCAGGAAATTCAGAGGGAGCCGCCTTATCAGCGCTGCTCTATCCTCCTCCCTCTGTTTTTTCCTTTGCTACCTCGAGCAGAAAAGCATGGATGATGTAACACCCTTTCCAGAATAAATCCAACAAGACCGCATTTTTCCCTATGTGTATGGCACCATCTAACCCTGATTATGTTACTTTTTTCAACTATTTATACAAGGCAAGAAAATACCCGAAACGCAAAAGCACCCCTTCCCCTGCTGCATGAGGTGGGACGCGAGGTCCCGCACCGGAGCACGCCAAGTGTTTTGCGCTCCTACTTTACCATGAACACTTATTATGGAGAGATTTGGGGGATTGTTGGCAATTTACTTTTTTTTCTTCTGAAATATGCAATGAAGAGCAAGAGAGGCGGCACGTCAACACTGGTTGCTACCGCAGTAGCACGTCTCATCGCGACGCCGCGTGCTACAAGCAACCTTACTGCTTCCAGAGCCTGATGCTGGGCTTCTGCGGAGTTTGAGACCAGCTGCAGCAGATCCGAGCCTTAATCCTTAAACGTGAGAAAGGCAAGAACCCCGATTGCAGGGGGGTGACTGCCTGCTGCCGCCCACTGACAGGTGTAGACTCGGGAACCTGGACCCGTGACAGAGCCTCAATGCTCCCCTTCATGCCAGGCATTGCTGGGACAATGAAATCACTGTCCAGAGCTTCGTAAATAAAGTTCCTCTTTGTGAAAGTTGAACTCCAACAAGCAAGCGCTGCAACCCAAACCCGACCCCACCTCCTGCCAGGACTCGGGCAGACAAATCCCAACCTCCAAGGCTTATGCTGCCATGTTCTGCCTTGCCACTACCAGAAAATTCTCTGTACTGCCCTGGTTTGAGACCAAGACCATGCAATTTTAAGCCGAGACCAGAGATACCCCACTGAATCCGATGGGTAGTTGGTTGGACCTGACAAATTCGACAAAGAGGAAATCAGTCTGGTCACAATTCAAACACTCCTCCGCAATCATTGCACAAAGGGGTTGTGCAAACATATTTCATAAATAGGTCAGAGAAATGAGAAAAGCAGCTGACAGACAGATGGCACGGCGAAAGGAGAGGCAAGAGGAAGGGGTAAGAGCATCTAAGCCAAGAAAGAAGCATCCAAGAAATTCTTCAATGAAATCCTGGTTTGGTTCCACAGCCCCATGCTCCAACATCGACAAGTAGTAGATGTGAAGTGGAAAGTCCGTTTTACTTTGGGTGGGGGCCCCGTACGTGGAAATCGCATCTCTGAGCACAAGACGCTGCTCACCTCCCAGCAGCTCAAGTTCAGAGGTGTCAACGTCTTCCTGGGAACGGAGCCAAAGTGCACTTATAATTACGGTCTAAAGGACAGCATGAATTTAGGGCACACTACCATCAATCTTCAACAAAACTCCCGCTGGCGTCAGTATAACCTTCGTGCAAACTTTACAAGACAACTATCACCTGTGTGCATTAAAGGGAATTATTATGCCAGCACATTTAGCTATCTGTCAGAAAAAGGGAGGCCTCGGTGCTTAATCTCATTTTCTGACATAATCAGAATACATCCCTCTCATTGCAGAGCTGAGCATGTCAGAACTGCAACACCATTTCAGTATCTTCTGTAGACGTCTGTTTTTTGAAGTCTAAAGCTCCATATATTTTTTAAAAATTACTTTTTCTTTTTAGCTTTTAGTAAAGAGAACTCTTTTTTTGAAAAAAATCTTTGGTACTCCACAGCTTCTTGACCAAGCCATCAGTGTGGTTCTCTCAGAGCAGACAAACCACATCCTAGATAAGCAACTGAAAGGGAAGACCAGAAACAGGAGGCATTTTGAGTAGTTTCTGCAGAAACAAAAATCTAAATAATCCTTGACTGAAGAAACAAAAAGTAGTAAGATGCATCATTGACAGCAAGATGGCTTACTTGTACTGACAGCAAATGAAAGCATGAAAATACACTTAACACTCCTGACCATGTTTAGCAGACACCAAAGAATATAGGCCAGAATTGCAATATTGGGATTTTTTTTTTTTTTTCCCCAGAGGAAAAGGAGTGGGGAAAAGATCTTTGGGTGGAAAAGATGCTTTTAAAAGATTTTCTGGTCATTCAGGAGAGACGTTGTTGGAATTTGAACACCACTATGAAGCCTTGTTAAAAAAAAAAAACAAACAGGCAAATGATCCATCCACAAGCAAGACAACTTTAAGTAAAGTCAAAAAACTTAAAAAGCCACCACATCTCATATTCAAATCTGAGTTCTCTTCGGATGGCAAGAGGCAACGAGATCACGTCCACACGCACTTATATTTGCTACACAGCTTCCTAACCCAACAGGCAAGGGAAGAAACAAGAACTGATGGCTACAAGATCAAACTAAACACATTCAAGCCAGAAGTAAAGAGTGGTTTTCAAAACCCACTCAAGCTCAAGCAAACAGGAATTTACTCAGCCAAATCATACAGCCTCTGCGATGATCTCTTCTTACATAAATGATCTCATCTGGCCTTACAATCTGAGGCTACAAAAAAAAAGTATTCTTGACACCATTTCTCTAAGCTTTCTTTCACTTCTTTTCCTGCCAGTTCTCTCAGTATCATTTTGTCTCCTTCCAGCAGCTTTTCTGTCCCATTGCCCAACATATTGCACAGCTCTATCCATCCCAGCCTTGCCCTCCTCTTTTAAGGCCAGCAGCTGGAAGATCAAGATGCACTATCCATACACCCTGCGTGCTCATCCAGGGAGCGTTAAAGCAGAAAATATTTTCGGTTCTAGCAATGTGTCCCAACCATCAGTACCCAGCAAGTACTGAGAGTATTAAAACATTCAGCTATGCTAACTTTGAGTTGGTATTTTTGAGAGACAGAGCCAAACGTTTACATCACTTCATGGAATCAGCTCCATCATGGAGGCTTTAATCCACACATTTTATCCTAGTTTCCATTAAATTCTCCCTCAAAAGGTGCAGAGAGTGTCAAGATGCCCTCTCAACTGCCCACTGTCGTGTACATCAATGAAATCAGAATCTGGAAGATAGCTAGACAAAGGATCAAGAACTGCAGCTTCAGCAAATTTTGGTTTCTACAGGCTGCCTCAAGGCACATATAGAAAATAAAAGTTACCCAGATGGCAAGGATCCAGCAGAAAGCACTGACATCAGATTCGATGCATGTCACCTTCTTCAAAGAAAGCCTGAAATGAAGGAGACTGGCAGGCAAGACTCCTTTCCTTACCTAGATTTACTACTTGCCTCTATTCCTTCTCCATCTGTTTTCAGCAGCTACTGGAGGGCAGGAGGGGCCACCTTAGTCTGGCAAGTCAGTCTCTAACAGAACAGAGCTCAGCCCTGCATCGGTCACCATCCATACACCCGGCAGCAAGGAAGCTTTGCTACCAAAGTACCCACCCTGTAAGCAAGAGATGCTCGGGCACAGGCAGAAGGTGCACCTACCTCTCTAAGCTGGAAATCCTGCTGGAAGGGGATGGGATCCGGGTGGAGCTTACACCTGCTTCACACATTACTAAGAGGACAATAAAGAAACTAATTATGTTTGGAAGTCACTAGTTATTTATAGCCTGTTGGCAAATGTGTTACCTGAACAGCTTCAAGCAGGTCTGGGGTTACAGACCTACAGACACATGCATGGGGCATCCTAAAATGCTTGGGCTGGGCCAGACTTGAAATACAACCGAGTTCAAATGTAGCTAAATCCTTAAAAGCAATCCTTCAGCAGTTGATTGCTAAAAATCTTACCAGAAACGTTATTTAAAGGACTTATATCAGTCTCTTCACAGAAGAGACAGAAACCAGGGTCATGTAACCTGTGGGTGTCTGATTTATTACAGGTGATCTGAGCAGGGAGAAATTCAAATATGTAATTAGAAAACAGGGAGGTGGAACAGTTGGAACAAGCATCTCTTCTCACAGCAACTCCTAATAAGCAATCCCAGTGCTTCACCACAGCTATAGTCATCCTCCCAAAGCCCCAGTCAAAACTAAATGAATCATATACCAAGAAAAGAACAAACAACTGAAAGTGTCCCAGCTCCGATTCACTGGAGAATCTGATTACTCAGATTGTCCTACAGTTAATGGAAATAGAGGCATGGTATGACAGAGGTGACACAGCTAGACTCCTCCAAAATCAGTGTTCAGTTTATCCTCAAGCACACACAGAAGAAAAACCTATCACAAGCATCTGTCTCCCTTTCTGCCTCTCTGACTGTTGACAAAACCAATAGCCTTTTAAAATGTATTTAGTAATAACGGAACTTTTTTTTTTTTTTAAGAAAAATTAAGTCTCTCTATTCATTTCATATAGCAGGAAAAGCACACACTGCACCTATTTTCAACAGTTATTACAGAAAACATATGTAAAACCAGAAAAAGCATTATCTAATTGCAGCAGTATAGAATCTCTACATCTGCTGACCAGACACTTTGGGTCAGGTTTTACTTAAAGGTATGGAAAGTGGGACAAAGGTGGGGGGAAGGAGGGGGTTAATGAATGTCAAAATTCATTATGCAGCAATTCTGTTCAGCCATCTACTATTCAAAGATGAAGAGTGCTGACCATGTTTATTTTCATCTTTCCAAGCCTTCACAAGCTCCTCCAAAACCTGTGCATGCCTTGAGACAAAGTGGGTAAATACTGGGGCAGTGAATAAAACCTGTGATCCTTCTTTCCACATTTCAATGCCTCTCCTGGTTATATTCTTCTTTTCTAGGACAACGTCCCCCACTTCAAGATTGAGAAACCGTAATTGCTTCAAAACTGCAAAGAATCCTGGAGTAACTATTCTAGACTTCACAACGCTGGTGGGAATACAGCCCTCAGTGAATACAGCTTCAAAAAAGCACCCTATGCCCTCTTCCTCTTTCAACTCTCTAAAATAAGGCTTAAGAGGAAATCTGCCAAGACAGCAAAGAATAAGGCCACCTGTTCTGCTAAGTGAACCAAAGGAAGCAACAATAACCCACTAGCAAAAGCACAAAGATAAAGGTTTTTAAAGCTTCACCACAATGCTGAGCGAGCCAGGAACGGTTCTCAAGGACTTAACACCCCGTAACGTGTCCCCTTGTCCCGGGGAATGAAAGCATCTCTAAGCTATCCAATTCCTCCGCGTACAAAATAGCGGTGCGGCCTCCAGAAGTCCCGACAGAAGTCCTTGCAGAGTAATTGTGTTTACTTCAACTATTCTGCTTACCAAATTCAGTCCTTTGGCTGACCGAGATCAAGTAGTTACCAGTGGTACGGCAACAAAGGTAGGACAGCTTCATGGTTTCTGGAACATGCTATTATGCCAGAAAAGTAGTCTTTTCTGAGCAGAGCAAGGGAAGGAAGGGCTTACTGCTGCCTCATCATTTTACTAGAAATGACATCAGTTACATCGGCCCAATTACGACCTACACGAAAATTTAAAGACTCTCGCCAGAAGGATCAATTCAGTGCTCCACTCGACGCGGTAGCTGCGATGTGGTCGCCGGGTTTCTGGTCAGATCAGTAAAGCGATTTGAGTCTTCCTGCACTATCCAGAGGAACCATCAGCAGCTATTTTTAGCGCCTTTTGCCAGCCCATCCTGTGACGTGCTCCCAGTCAACGTATATAACAGTATAGAGCCCGCCCAGAGCAGTGCAGATAGCAAGTCTGCTTTCAAACCTAAGTAAGTGTTAGCTAAAAGAAAGTTTAAAGCTCAACTGCTAGGTTAGTTAATGTTTGTGTAGTGCTTTCAAGATGAAAACACTACATGTGCTAAGCATTATCATCAAGTCTAAGGAGAGCAGACTTGGCTCTAGTAGAGATACTAGAATTACATACACACAAATTAAAATGTTTGGATCCTTTCCAGAGCAGATCATTCTGAATTTGTCTTTCTGCTTGTCAGTACACAGCTACACAAATGTCTGCTTTTTGTAGACACGGTACAGAAATCCACACAGCCAAGTTCCAACCCTAAAACGAAATAATATCAAAACCCATTCCTGCATGTTAGAAGATCGTCCTCAAACCAGCAAAAAAGCAGCTTGACTTTTGTGACAGGATACCCGCAGAGCTTGAAAAGTCTCAACTCTATGGCCCATAAAGTTTTTCTGACCTCCACAGTGAGACAGCACACCCCTTCCATGAGAAACTAGTGGAAGAAAAGCTCTAAAAGGTTTAACCAAAATATTACATATAAATACTAACTGTTTACATAAATATTTATATATAGTAAGTTCCAAAATGAGGTTCAAACAAGAAGCAATCGAAGAAGCTTACAAGCTTAGACAAAAAGCATGGTATCTTGATGGAAAGCCACAGCAAGGCAGCTTTCTTCAACAAAACACCCAAACCCAGGTCTTACTCCTTGTACCTGGAAAAGCCTCTTGAGTATTGTGCAGGGAGTTTCTGGAACAGAGTTTATTCTTTAATCAAAAGTTTATTTTCCTCCACATCTTGTAGTACATCACTGAGTACTCAACATGTCAAAAGCCTTTACAAAATTCCCAGGACTTCACATTTTTCTTACTATTAATGAAAAACAGCCCATCTGGAGTTGTGAATATTGTCCTTGTTACTGTGATTTGTAAATCTCAAGGTACCGGACTGCTGCTCCCCATGCCTGGGAACCGGACTGCCTACAGCGCTCGAGGGCGTCCTGCGAACGAGACAGCAGGCTGCCTCTGCCTTTTGTGGAGGGGACTAAACAAATGATATTACCCCAGGGTACCGACAGAGAAGGCAGGAAATATCAGGAGGGATGCATTCGTCAGCTGGAACGAACAGGTTGCTTCGGACACCAACGCGAGAGGGTAGGAGGGAACTGAAAGTTTTGGTTGAAAAAGGAAAATCAGTAGTTTTGCTGCTTTATAGGAGGGGAATTCTTCCCCTTCCTTTTTTATTTGAAATAAAATAGGAAAGGGATTTCTTTAACAAAAGATGCAGTATGGCAATCACTTTGCCCCACCACAGAGGCCCCTCTCCAGTTGCTCCATCCTTATCGGACACAGCAGGGCACAGCCGAGCCTTAACTGCAAGCACAGCCTTGCTGGGAAAACTCCCCGCTGCGAGCAGCGGAGCTCAGACAACCTGCTGCAGAGAAGGGAGCACAACAAACCCCAGGTTTGCTGACTAATGCTGACCGGCTGGAGAAGCAAGGAAGCAGCCTGGGATGAGCTGGACTCCACGTTTCGCGGCTGGAGGCCGGGACTGCAGGTGGGCAGCGTTGGACCAGCCACGCCAGGGCCAGCAGCGCAGGGAGCACAAGACAAGCCAGGGACGCCTGGGAAGGTCCAGCCGGAGCGCCGGTATCCCCTGCGGACTGACAAGCTAAACACACCCGGCAACACGCCTGGCACCTACAGCTCTCCAAATAACGTAAGATGTGATCAAACCCAGAACTAACCTTGGTCTAACAGTACAAGGCTCAAGAGCGTGAACGTAAGGAGTGACATGTTAAATGAGACGAGCAAATCCCGCAACGTGTTTCAAATGCTAGTGGAAAGAAAACCCAGAACAGAAAAATCTGACCTTGAAGAGGAAACTTACTGAACTCTATCAGTTACAGTCTGCCTTAATTTGAACTACCTGTTCTAACAGGGAGGGACATTAATCAATTACTTCTCTCATGCTTTACTTTCCTCATAGTCTTCTCAGATATTTTTAATATGTATGAGATATATATATAAAAAAGACACGATAGCTCTGCTGGAGCTTCTAATTGTATCTAAAAAACCAAGCCCCTTAAGTTTCAACTTAAAATAGAAGGCCAATTTTAGGTGACAAGCTTTCTGCTGATTACAGAACCTTTTTAACATATCCCCAGTTCTCAAATAAACTAATCGCCAGACTGTGCCCAGCAAAGCAGCTCGGAGCAGTGTCAGCCCTTGCCAGGGCCATGCGAGCAGTCTGAAGGGTGCACCACGGGCACTGAAACAACAGCAGCGTGTCTCGGGCAGAAGCTGAGCAGTTTTCTCGGAATAACAGAGGTCAAAATCCACCATTAGGATTTATCTGTGCCAGGAGGACAAGAGGCAGCTGTGTGCAATTGCCCAATGGTTTTATTTATTAATCCGTTCAAGAGAGGGATTATATTTAACATTAGAAAACAGCAATAGCTGCACATCTTCATGCCAACTTTCAGCCTCTGAAATTCCACTCTCAGGGCCCAGCCTCCCGACTGCTCGGAGGAGCAGGGGAGCTCATACCCTTGAGCAACTGAGCACAGATTAAGCAAGGCAGAGCATGACCTGCGTTACGTGACGTACAGTACCTGCCTCTTGCACTCTCCCATCCTAAAGCAACGTAAAGACCTTATGCCCGCATGAAAAATGCAACAGGGCAAGAACACACACAGCCACTACTGAGCAGCCGGCAGGCTGCAACTTATATTCCATTTTATCTCGCCACAAGTGTTTCACATGGCTGAACCCCGAGTTCACAATTCAAGCCTTTCCTACTGACAGAGGGGAGCCATCCTTAACCTAGTGAGAACAAGACGACGGACGTTCAAGTATTTGCAATCACAACAAAAATAAGCAGTTGCTGAGGCCATAAACCACAGCTGCAAGAGTTACCGAGATATTAACACTAATTTTCCTGAAGAGGAGGAAAGGGTGTGTACTAGTGAAGAACATAACAGCTTTTATACATTTTTATATACACCTCACTATGCAAGACAGACTTAATGGTGTGAGCATCCAAGTTCATGACACTATTTAAGCACAGTCTCTATAAACGAGCTTCACTACAGACTCTTGGGTGTTTAAGAGGGGAAGAGCCATGAAGTAAAATCTTCCCCACACTGTAAGAATGCAGATATCATGAAGTCTCTCTCCCATAGGGATTCTCAACTGTCTAATAAGGAAATTAAAAAGAAAGCTTTTCTTCTTTCAGAGTAACTGGAACAGAAGCAGGAGACTGGCTCTACCCAAAGGCTCCCAATACAGCTGGAGAAAGAAGGTGAACATACAGCTGTAGGATGTTGGCAAGACGCAAGCAGGAAATAAAAGCGATTTCAAGAATGATCACAAGCATTTTCAGCCATAAGAAATCATCTTCCCAACAGCAGCGTCCAAATCATGTGCTTGGAACTTCCTGCAGAAGACAAATTCACGCTGTATGCATGAGCACGCTCTTCCATACAGAAAGGATACACAAGTTTAAGGGGTGTTTTAAATTAGCCATGTACACATGATTTAAGACTCACTTGAGAGGTTTTCCTAAAAGAACACAAACCACGGAGTTCATGACATTCTCAGAAACGAGCATCAGCTATTTGAAGTTCGACCACCAGTGGATCAGAGCAGCACCGGGACGGGCTCACTGCTGGTTTAAATCTTCCCTGCTCTGTTGTTCTTATGCAATAGGGCTCCAAAGGGTCCCAGCCCCGAGGTCGGGAAGGAAGCCAACATCTGATCAAACATCTGAGAGCGTATTAACCCCCCTCTCTCTTCCAAAGGCTTTTATTTCCAGCACAGGCTCAAAGAAGTGTCTTTTGGTACGCTCAGCTGTGCTGTTCTGCAGCACACAAAGTTACTGCTACCACAAAGGAAGGACACTCAAAAAAAAAAAGCTAAAACTTGACAAGAATTTCATAAATGTACCAAAGTTGTTTCCGTGATCGAGCTGCCTGAGAATCTGGACTGCGAGAGTGCAAAGGGAAACCCGTGTACTCTGCTATACAGGGGTTTGACACCAGAAGGGGGTTCGAATCAAGCACCGTGAGCCTTCGCTACCTTTCCCCAAGGTGCCGTTCCTTAGCCTTCAGGAGGAAAGCTAATTCCAGGGAGATGAGAAGGATGCATATGCAAAACCCCCAGTGGAAACCTGACTGCTATAGGGAGAGATGATGTTTTGTTACACCTCCCAAGAATTCTGTGTCCCAGGACCTGTAATAAAAAACTTTGCAAAAATCACTCGACCGCCACCGACACCCTCCTCCCCAAACTCCCCCACACAGAAACACCCTGAGTCTTTCTCAGCCACCAACTGCACCCAGATTCAGGGACTCCCAGGCAAAGGAATGGGCAAATCACCAACTACAGCTGAATGCCCTCCAGAAAATGCACCTGTGCAACTCTGATTTTGACAGGCAACACTTCTCTGCATCCAGATCTTTGCTTTGGTCTCCTAGGAATCAGAGATGGCCAGTCTTTAGGCGTCTTTTTGCGCAAAGTTAGAGCACAGGTATTTGGCATCTGACACCAACAGAGGACTGACTAGATGAATTTTTGGGTTTGTTGTGCATCTCCCAGAAGGATGCAAAAGAACTAGTTCTTTCCCAAATGTCAGAGCAGTAACAGCAGAGGATTACAAAAATGGACAGAATTTTAGTAGAAGGAAGTGTTACTAATGGGAACATATTTCGGTGACTGCAATAAAGAATTTCAGAGCTACAGTCTAGGTGATCTTACTTTAAAAAGTATTCAACTTCAAAGAAATGAGATACGTTCTGCCACGAAGCAGCACTGAACTTGGCTGGCTTCCATTCTCTCTCCAAACAGCAACAAAGGAATACTGTTCTTTACCAGCAGACAGAAAATACTGGCACATATTTTCAGGGAGACACCTGTTTCGGCTAGAAAAGCTCACACTGAGCACAGCAGAGGTGGCCACAGTGGCCCAACGAACCTCGGAGTTTCACAAGGCCAAGGGAAGATGACAACGCCGCAGTCAAGGCTCCAGGTGCCACCACGCTTGCTTCTTTTTCATCTGAACGATTCCCTGCTCCTTCTCAACTCCATGTAAATAGTTACACAGACAGCATAGCTGCTTCATGTTCACCAGGGAAGAGTTACAAGAGGATGTTTAGCTACATTTCATAGATAAAGTCTACCTCCCAGAGCAGCATTTTCCCCTTATTTCTCCAAGGAAAAAAATAAAATGCTGCAAATCCCACTTGGGCTTCGGTCAAGTATTATCTATACTTATTTTACTTCAAAAAGAAATCTCTGCAAGTAAACTATGCTAACGATTCCTGCTAACAGGCTTCAAAAGCCTCACCCTTGAAGAGCTCTGGCAATAGGCATGCTTGCTACAAGTGCAGCTTGAGACACAGAAGACATGGAGGCAATATGCCCTCTTCTATTTGTAAGTGCAGTATCATGTACTTCATAGTCGCTAGTTTGGAGG
>NW_010546072.1:5630-5885 GCF_000687285.1 Phaethon lepturus | reverse complement strand
TAGGAGCAGGAGGGGAGCGTGGCGGAACGGAGGTTGATGTGGAAATGGGCCAGTGCAGAGTTCGGAGAGGGGCTGCAGTGCAGAGTATGGAGGAGTACAGGGAGGACGGGGGCGAGGGGAAGGCGTTTGGGCAGAGGTTTGGGGTTCTGGAGCAAGGCTCAGGATTCTAGGTCAATGTGGGGCTGGGCTGTCGAGTGCAGGGGAGAGAATAAGGGCCCTTAAAGGTTAGGTGATGTAGGGTGGTTTTGGGGCGTC
>NW_010546072.1:5212-5586 GCF_000687285.1 Phaethon lepturus | reverse complement strand
CCACGGGTGCTGAGAGCCCGGTGTGGGTCAGGCGTTGAGGTGCTGTCTGTGCTGAGTGTTGGCATTGCCGCAGTGTGTGTGAGGGGAGCAGGATCAGTACGGCTCTTATCTGCCCACAGAAAACAGTATACGGGGCCAACGTCATCGTGTTTGAAGGGATACTGGCTTTTGCGAACAAGGAGTTGCTGAAGGTATCGCTGCCTGATGCGGCTGGCAGCCCGCCTCGGCACGTGGCGTGGGAGGTGGCGCGTGGTGGTATGCTGCGGGTGGGCTGGGCGCTGTCCTGGCCCAGACCTCCGCACCGCTGGGGCGGGGCAATGGCTGGGGGCTGCGCAGGGAGAGGTCACCCACCGCTTGCTGGCAGAACACCTCTG
>NW_010546072.1:3650-5143 GCF_000687285.1 Phaethon lepturus | reverse complement strand
GCCAGCACTGGGGGGCCAGACCTGGCTGGGGTGAGGGGAGCAAGGCAGTTCTGAAGGGGGGCTGCATAGGGGGTGCTCACCCCTCCCAGTTTTCCAGCTCCTGGACATGAAAGTGTTTGTGGATACGGACTCTGACATCCGGCTGGTGCGGCGACTACAACGCGACATCATGGAACGTGGGCGCGACATTGTGGGTGTCATCAAGCAATACAACAAGTTTGTGAAGCCAGCTTTCGAGCAGTACATCGAGCCCACTGTGCAGGTCGCCGACATCGTGGTGCCCAGGGGTGAGACAGCGCTGCGTTTGCCAGACCTGACCTGAGCGTTGGGTGTCCTGGGGTGGGTTTGGGTCAGCATGAGTCTGACCCGGCTTCTCTGCTCTCCTGTCAGGTGGGGAAAACTTTGTGGCCCTGGAGCTCATTGTGCAGCATGTGCACAGCCAGCTGGAGAAGGTGAGGTGTGGGCGGATCGATTGCAGCTAGCGTGGGTGAGGAGGAGGAGGACTCTGCACGCAGAGGGGAGGTTGAGGCTGCTCACAGCCCTGTGCTCCTGGAGCACCCAGAGGCTCTCGGTGTCGCCTCTCCCTTTACAAAAGGTCTTAGCACAGCTCTCAGGGCAGGCTGAGTCGCGACATGGGGGCTGGGGGAATGGAAAGGGGGCTGGGCGTGTTGCCCACCCTGGCAGTGGCCCTTGGTAGTTGCAGTCTGGCCTGGCCTCGTTCGCCTGCTGTCCCTGTTAGTCCCAGTCAGCAATTCGTGCTCTTGGCTATCCCCTCCAAGCTCGCCTCTGGCTGTGCCCCGGCAGCCTGCCCTTGCCGCCCGGCTGCGCCCAGCAGTGGTTTTCCTGCTCTCGGTTCAGCCCCGGGAGAAGTGATGGGAGCTGGACCGGGGCTGCCCTCGTGCCTGGCCTGTGCAGTGACTGGATGTCCTTTCTTTCCCCTTCCGTCACACTGGATGACTCTGCTCCACCTCCCAGCGCGAGATCACCGTCAGGTACGTGGGGACTCTGCCGGCCGCAGCGGGGCCAGTTCCTGGGCAGGGGGTGGAGAGCTGCCAGCACCCGCTTTTCTGCGTCCTGCCTCATCTCTGTCCCTGCTGGCCAAAGCTTTGCTGAGACGCCTGAGCTGTTCTTCCCCGACAGCCAGGGTGGCTGCCCTGCGTGCGGCTTCCTGGGGGTTGTCTGGCTGCGGCCGCAGGCTCCTGTATGACCCGTCCCACAGCAGCCACGCTTGACTTCCATGACTGGCTCCCTGTGCTGCTCCTGTCCCTTTCTGGAGCATGGTTCCTGTCCCGAGTGCTGGACTGCCCCGGGCTGCTCCCTTCCGCGGGAGAAGTGCCCTGGCCAGTCCCTGTTCTCTGGGACTTCATGTAGGTGGCCGCAGTGGGACAGTCCTCGCACCTCAGTGCAACCCTTGTCCCAGGGTATGCGGCACAGTCTTGCCCGTGCAGAGCTGCTTCTCCCGCTCCCCGGGTGCTGGGAGAGGCTCCCGGGCG
>NW_010546072.1:0-3554 GCF_000687285.1 Phaethon lepturus | reverse complement strand
CTCCCGCTCCCCGGGTGCTGGCAGAGGCTCGTGTGCGCGGAGGCTGCCGACAGCTGGATTTGGGCTCGGGGGAGGTTTGCCCTGGTTTTACCGGGTGGTACTGCTTTGGGATGCCACACCTGGTACCAGACGTGGGGCTTTCCTATGGATCAGGGCAGGAAGGCCAGGTGCTTTCTGGTGTCCAGCCTGTGTGGTGGGTTCTCCTGGAGGAGCTTTTCTTCGGTGGGGGGCTGTGCCCTCCTCTGAGGGGGTCCGGCACGGTGGCTGTGTGTGTGTGTGTGTGTGTGTGTGTGTGGTGCAGCTCTAATCACTGCTTCCTTGTTGCAGGGCAGCTCTGGCCTCTGCCCACCAAGGGCAGCCGCTGCCGAAGACGCTGAGCGTCCTGGAGAACACGCCGCAGGTGCGAGGCATGCACACCATCATCAGGTAGGTCCCTGCTTCCTTCAAGATTTCTTCTGTCCCTCACAGAAGGGTTGTTCTGTAGGATCACACTACAAAACCTGGTGTGAGTTTTTCCTCCTCTGCCTTTAGGGCTTCGGGTGTAGGTGTTTTCTTGGAGCAGAACTGCTGAACAGAGAAGGCTCTAGCCTACAGGCGCTTTTTTGGCGACGAGACCTTGGCACAGCTGCCCTGGGGTGACTTTTGAGCCATGGGCAGGCTTTTCTTATGATGAGAGGAAACTGGTTAGCTCTTTCTGGCTGGAGCACCGGCCTAGTAACTGGTGGCATGGGGTGAGGTGCCCTTGCTGCCCATCTCCTGAGGCACTTGCTTTTAGAGCTGGTTTACAGAAGGGACGCAGGCTGCTGCTTCCATGGCTTTCCCGCACGCTTGGTCTTTGCATTCCTCACCAATGCCCGAGTGACAGTAGTGTCAGTGCAGGGCGAAGAGCCAAATCCTGTGGGACCGCTAAGATGTTGCTTGTTACTGCGCTTGCAGAAGCAGAAGCTTGCAGCCTCTACGTGCATTTCTGTCACTGGGTTGTAAAACAGAAGGGGGATGCTGAGCTCAGCAGGGCTCTTCTCCTGCGCCTGCTCGCGCTGCAGCTGGCTACCGGCGCCCACGTGTCGGCTTGGAGAACTTACCCTCGGGATGACAAGCGAGCTGTGCCCCTCCTTGTGGGAAGCAAGGTGTTCCTTCTCCAGGCTCCTTCCGTGGCTCCCCCCGTCGAAGCGCAGGCTCCGAAGGTGGTTCACAGCAGTAAAACGGCAGGTGATGCGGCGCCGCACGCGCACCGGGCAGAGACCTGTGCCGGTGTCTGAAGCCCGTGTACCTCACCCCGAGGCTGTGGACTCTAGTAGTTCTGAGTTCAGGTCCAGCTAAGGGAACTTTGGAGCAGGCGTGACCCTGTCTCGCCAGCATCTTCTTCCCCCAGCTCTCTGGCAGTGGCTTCTTCGTGGCCTGAGCTGACCTCTCTAGCTCATCTGCCGTCGCGTGCTCAATGGAAGATGAGGGTGGAAGGGAGATCCTGGGGGAACAGCACCTCCAGAGGCTGAAAGTGGTTTGCTTGGAAAGGAGCAGTTTTCCCTTATCCCGGGGTCATGGGGGGAGTGAAGAATGCAAGTCTTTGTGCGGCAGCCCGCCCCGTCTCCAGCCTTCCTGTTCACAGGCTTTGTCATGGACCTTTTACCTACTTTCACCTACGGCGGTTCCTGCTCTCTCAGGAGAGCCAACAGCATGGTGCCGGCGCGTGCTGCTCCCGGACGAACGTGAGCCCGCGCTGCTCCGTTAGCTGATCCAAGGGCCGGGTTTCACCAGCCGTTGTTTGGACGGGACGGCACCGCAGGCGCTGAATCCTCTCTTATCTGTAGCTGCTGTTCCCGTCTTCCTCCTTGAAGTCTGCGTCCTTTTGCCTTGCTGGGCATGGCCTGTTCTGCCTCCATCTTTACGCCAGAAGCGTCTAATAACCTTAATCTACTTAGACTTAGGAGTTTGTTCAGCTGCCCTGGGGAGGGAGGGGATCTAACCCATGCGGGCTGTGGCTGGAGCCCAGCGGCGCTGCTGATCTCGAGTTACTGTAACGACGCTGTGCTTCTGGGGCCGGCCAGTGCGAGCGGCAGGGCTGCGGGAAGGCGGACTTTGCCTCTGCCAGATGGTAAATGAAAAATACCACATTTATGAGGGGTGTTGACTTGGCCTGTCAGCCACCCCCTCAAATCCTGCTGCAGCCCAAGAAAGAAAAGAAAGCTGAAGCGGTGCTGTTACTAAGATCTCTAAGCTGAGGAACTCTTCTGGTAAAAAGTTCCTGTATTTGGTGACAGCAAGGCAGCTTGTATTTCTGGTGCTTGTAGGTGATGCTTGGCAGCGCTCGTTTGCTTCTGCGTGACTTCAGCGTGGTGTGGAGTTGTTAATGATCCTCATGCGTGACTCTCTGGGCTTCCCTCTGCTCCAGAGGCGCTGCTCCCTGCCTGCTGACGTTCTCCTGGAGAGGCCCAGACTGGTGGGGGATTGAAAGCACACCTTTTGCCAAGCTTCCCACACCTCAGTGCGTGAAGTTACCGTGTCTTGGCAAATCCGATCTCCTGTCTTCGTTCCGGCTGCCGCGGTGCCGTCAGCCCCTTTCTGCAGCGGCAGCCCTCACAGGGTGCTGGTGCTCCAGCAGTACTGCCTTTCAGAGTGCCTGGGCACACCAAACCTGGCGTCTGTGCAAGCACCGGTGAGCTGGGAACCAGGATTTCCCTCCAGCCTCCCTTTTTTCATCCTGCCTTTCCCAGTGCGGCTCCCGTGGCGACAGCCTGTTGATCTTGGTCTGCTGCCGGCCGACGGCGGTTCCCTGTTGTTCAACACTGGAGGCTCTTCTGTGCTTCAGCCTTCTGTCTCCGCGGGCCCTCCTGGAAGATTGTGTTGTGGCAGCAGATGAGCATCTCGCTGAGTATAGTCATGGCAAAGTCAGGCTTAGCATCTCGGGGAGAAGTGGTTTCCAGAGCAATTTTCTGTTATTGTGGAGAGGCAAAAACTGAAAAATAGTCCTGCACTAGAGTGGCTGAATGATTTCATTCATGATCAGGCTGAGAATGGACAGTGTAATCAGGGTATGGGTCATATCCTCCAACTTACAAGACTCTTCAGTATTGGGTCCAGATCACCAGAGTCAGTAGGAGCATTTTGTGCCAGACGTCAGGACGCTGCAGCGCCTGAACGGTCCTTTCTGCCCCCAACAGCCCGGAAGCATCTCTGCCTCAGGAGAACGGCGTTTCCTTTCCACTGCCTGCATCTCGGTAGCCACAGGCTCCCCCCGCGGGCCCCCTGCGGCTCAGCCTGTGGGTGGCGTGGGTCACCTGCCTCCCTTCGCAGGCTTGCGCAGGCCTGAGCCTTTGGACTTTGTGCTCTGGCAGGTCACGTTGTCTTGCGCTGGAGCTGCCCTCGAGAAGTGTCTGGCTGTCGGTGCTTCTGCGAGGGGCAGAGCGAGGTGCTCCCTGCGTGCCGGGAAGTTGCTGGCGCCAGAGGAGGTGGTTCAGACGTGAAACCTGCCCATGCTCAGGTCTCCCGAGGGCCTGAGCGCGATGGTTGGCTTTCAGCTACGGACGCTCGTGTTCGTGAGCTAAGCCGGCAGCGCG
>NW_010546071.1:634-846 GCF_000687285.1 Phaethon lepturus | reverse complement strand
AGCCGGTTACCGGTGCTGGTTTCCTTCCTCCCAGCGGAAGCGGGGGGACAGAGCTCTTGGTGGTTGTAATTAGACTTCGTTCCACGCAGGATGCAGATGCGTCATGGTGAAGTTTGAAACGGGGGCCTTGCGCACGGGCTCTCCCGTGCGGTGAGGTGCGTGAGCGCATCGGCACGTCTCGTGCAATTTTGCCAGTAAAAGACTGAAGTACC
>NW_010546071.1:256-619 GCF_000687285.1 Phaethon lepturus | reverse complement strand
CGTGCAATTTGGCCAGTAAAGGCGTGAAGTCCCCGCCGAGCTGAGGGGTGACTTGCCCGTCTGGCCGCAGTCGCAGGCTGTCAGCCGTTAGTGGAACAACTACTGAACGTGACGCAGTTTTACCCACATGCTGTTGTGAGCATTTCCATTCCGAGTCTCTCCCCAAATGCTTTAAAAGTAAATACATAATTACAGTTACATTTTTTCTCTCTCTCCCTTATGCAATAGAAAACTGAAGAGGAGGCAGTGGAGTTTCTCCTTGCAGCAGATGTTAGCTTGCATCTGGCTCTGGGTTAGCTTGAGGAACGTGGTGGATTAGTAATTGCCCGAGAACGCAAAATCGGTCTGCAGGTCTACAAACTT
>NW_010546071.1:0-218 GCF_000687285.1 Phaethon lepturus | reverse complement strand
TTTCGTGCTAGGGAAAGCAGGAGCCCAGCGCTCTGTGCCACCGGGACTCTCAGGTGCCGGTGCCGAAATCCTCCCCCGCCGAGGCGCCGGTGCTCTCCCCCGGACGCCGCGTGGTGGGCGGCAGCTTCCCTCGGTGCTTCCTCACCGAGGAGCTCGGGTTTTCTTTTGGGAGGTGTCGTGACCGGCCGTGCCTGCTCCGCCTTGCTCGGCCGTGGCCT
>NW_010546070.1:5239-5605 GCF_000687285.1 Phaethon lepturus | reverse complement strand
GGGGCCCCGCCGTCAGCATCGCGCCGCTGGAGGCGAAGGACTTGGCGGCCACGACGCCTGCAGCCCTCTCCGGGCAGCAAACGGGTGAGCCTAACCCAGGGAAGGCTGCAGCCGATCAGGGAGGGGGTGGTTTTCATACTGATAAGGGATATTTTTTTTTCCGTTTTACCTCCTTTCTCTCTATAACATTCTAGATAACACCCTCCAGCATTGTAAGTGGATTGATTAGCATTCTTTGATCAGACTGTTAAAACTTTTAAACAGCCGAACAGGAGATTCTCCCATGTCAGGCGTGTTTCTTTAGTCCACATAAAGGCACGAGCTGGGTGCATCGAACTAGTGGAGAAGGCAGCAGCCCCCCTGGGA
>NW_010546070.1:3457-5228 GCF_000687285.1 Phaethon lepturus | reverse complement strand
TGTGAGCTGCCCTTCTGGGAGAGCCTTTTTCGGGTGCCGTCCTGGGGCAGTCAGGGAGAACCAGCAACAAGGCTACTCTGTGTTCCTATAGCCCCAGCAAGTGTCTTGCAGTTTGGGGGGGCAACACAGGCACCCCTTTAAAGACTTGTTGAAAATCTTGAAGTGGAAAATCCAGCAGGAGGGGAAGCCCTCTGCCTTTGCCTAGGAGGAGAGGTGCTCACGGGATGCCTCTAAGCATCCCTGGGCAGAGAAGGCCTTCTGCCTTGTCTGTGAAAAGAGCTAAATTAGAAAATCCCTGCCTGGGGGATTTCTTGGTTGAGAAAACCTTCTGGAGGGAAGCAGCACGCTAGAAGAACAACAGAGGAGCAGCCCAAACTTGGGTGAGCCTCTGCTATCTCCTCTCAGCCTGCTTGTGTTGCAGTTTGGAAGCAGCCCTTTCTGTAAAGTCTGAAATACCTTTAGGGGAGCCAAAAAGATGTCAGAGCTGGCAAATTGGGTTATGCAGTGGGGACCAAACCCCTGGGGTCCAAACTCTTGCAGAAGTATCCAGCAGGCAGACCTAGAGTTTGCCAGATTAAAAGAGACGGCTAAGTCTAAACTCTTCTCCCGAAAATCCTTAAAATGTGCAGGAGCGTGGGCTGTGTGGTTAGTGGCCAAAAGTTTAGTTGACGAAAAACAGGCAGCCCAGGTAGAAATTCAGAACCTAAGGGAGGAAAACAACAAACTGAAGGCAGAAATCAAGGCTCAGCGACTTCAACTAGAGGAGGGTAAAACTCGAGAAGGAGTTGCGGCTGTGGAGCAAGTGCGAAGCGTTCTCCAGTATCAAGAGGTGTGTGAACAAAAAAAGGCCATTTTGAATGAAAATCGGGCATTGAAGGAAAAACTAGCTGTCAGTACAAAAGCTGTAGAGGAGGTTCAAGGAGCGATCCGAGTATTAGTGCAAAAAATAGAGATCCTAAAAGAGAAGAGCACAGACCACCGAGCCTGCGAGGCCAAGATCGAGAAGTTAAAAGCAGCGTTAGGGGCGAAGCACAGCGCTGTCACGGCCCTTACGAAAACACGCTGCCAAGGAGATGGTGAGTGGTGGGGCAGAAGAAGATGGTTTAATGCAGATGGCAGCCTCTCTGTAGAGGAGCGCAAGCCTGCGGGCCCACGTTCCCTGGTCTTTGAGGTGCCGGAAAGGTTTAACGCAAACCCCGTTTCGCTCACCAGCGCTCAGGGGACCGTGAAAAGCGACGGCGGAGGAGCGGAGGGGAGAAGCCAGGAGGAGGTGCAGCCACGGGCAGATCAGGCTGTCGGCGGGGAAGCAGCTACTGCTGAGCCGGCTCCATGCCAGCTCAGACCTGGGAGCGCCCAGGGAAGGAGCAGGCAGCTGGCAGGGAGTGCCTGGGCAAGGGAGGGTGCCGGGGGAGAAAGGGGTGGCAGAGGAAGGGAAAACGCTGGGGAGAAGAGGGACTCGGAGGTGCTGCAGGTCGCTGACTCTGCCGGCGCGACCACCCGGACCCCGTCCTGGGGGAAAGGGAGGAAGGGAAGGTGGCAGGGCAAGAGGCAGTGGCAGCACGGCACAGCTCCCCGAGTCGCGGGACAAAATACCGTGGCCGGGAGGGAGTTAAGCACGGTGCGAGTGGACATCTGGAGGCAGCTTCGGATGCATGGGGAGGATATGGCCCGCTGGGATAACGCTCCCACCAGGGTTTTGCTGGATCGCCTGCTGGAGATCGGCGGGAGGAGAGAGGGAAGCGGGCCTGAGGCCCCTGCCACCCCCATCATA
>NW_010546070.1:3030-3303 GCF_000687285.1 Phaethon lepturus | reverse complement strand
GATGCCAGATAAGAAGGCTCCTCTGATGGAGGAAACGCAGGAGGCGTGAAGCGTGAAGGGGTTTTTTTGCTTGCTCATTTTCACGAGAGAAGCGAAGAGGGAGAAGCTGACTTTTAGTCTAGAGCAGCCGGTCCCCCCCTTTCCCCGGGCTCGTGGTCAGACTGGAACTGGACCACTGGGGAAGACTCCCGCACTGGGAGCACTGGGGGACCGGGAGCAGAGCCCACGAGGCATCGCCGGGGTCCCAGGAAAAGCCGGGGCACTGCCTGCAGG
>NW_010546070.1:0-2833 GCF_000687285.1 Phaethon lepturus | reverse complement strand
TGCCGCAGCCGCCCCGGTGCCTGTTCCGCTGCAGGGAGTCCGGGCAGCGGTACCGCACGCTGCTCAGGCCGAGTTAGCAGAGGCTGTTTTGGGAAAAAACAGGAGAAGGTTTTAAGGACTGGGAAGGCAGTGGAGCGAGTCCAGGCTGTGATACCAGCCGGGCTGCAGGGTTTGCGAGCGGTGGTGGGCAGCTGCGGGACTGGGAAGGAGCTGTAGGTATGAAGCACTGGGCAAGGAAGGTTATAGGAGTCCCCAGCACAGCATAAACCCTGAGGGTGAAGCAAGGAGAAAAGAATAGCATCTTCTTGCAGACTCTTTCTTTAAAAAAAGGAAAAAAACCCCAACAAAAAAACAACCCCCACCATTTTAAAAAATAATACCTGCCTGTTATAAGAGGCCAAGCAGCAAAATCAAGAGGTACAAGGAGGCCAAATTCAAAAGATACCAACACAAATGCAGTAGTTCGTACTTAGCATTAGTACTATTAAATTCAGGAGTGTGTTTTCACATAAGCATGTGGAAGTATGTGCAGGAAAGAAATTGAGGAGCGGTATCAAAAAAATGGAAAAAAGGATTGAAACAGAGGAACGCTAACTAAGTGCTACCAATACATAAAAAGTTAGAAGCTGGAAAAATGGTAGATTAAGCATGTATATATGAAGGTTTGAGGGGAGGGTAATGAATGATAAAATATTCTAATTGACTGGGGACAACTTTGAAAGCAAAAAGTTAAGCCTGTAATACATGATTCTAGTTGATGTGTTAACACCAGCATTTTTTCTTAGAGTGAAGAAAAGTTAAACAAAAAAAACCCCAAATTTAAAAAAGACCAGTCATGGTAAAGAGTATGCATTCATGCGATTGATTTTTAATTAAAATATAAAGTTCTTCTGTTACAGAGAAGAGATGGAACCAATGGAAAACAAATACAATGGAGGACCAGTGAGCAGCAATTTAAGAGTATAAGCTAATAAATTGTATAAAAATATACAAAGATGCAGTTTATTAGATCCTTCATATCATCAAAAAGTCCTATGAGTGAAAATTATCTACCTTGGTTAACTAAAAGACAACTATTTATAACAAATCTTTGCTATTTTTTTCTTCCATAGGTAGCACAGAAGAATAAGTAGCTGTTCCAAATTATGGATATTATTAATTGTATGTTGCTTAGCGTTTTCTTTCATCTTCTTGTTTTGCTTTATTATCGTATATGCATCGATGAAGAGAAAAGTATAATTTTTTTTTTTTTTAGATCAGTTACTGTTGCTGAAATTCAAACGTGAGAAAAGTATAAGCAAACTGTGGTGACCAGGAAAAAAATTGATGCAGTTTAAAGGGGTCACCATGTCCAAACAGGAGAAACCCTGTTTCCTTTGATGAGGATGGACATACTTCCTGTTGCTGATAGTGATCGTGATTAACAGATCACCAGCGTATGATGCAGTGCCTGTATATGTGAAACTGAAAACAGGTAGTTTTGTCTGCAAAACATTATAGTATTCTGAGTACTAGAAAAAGAAAGATGAACAAATGAAATGTAGAAATTTCTGGTGGGATAAGTTATATTTTTAAAAAAACACCATTAGCGTAGCTTTTTACATTAGGAAAACCGCATAGCATGGTTTTGAGTATAATTTAGAGCACCTATGTGTAAGTTGATGGTGCTGGGATGGGTAGAAAACTAAAGGTTCTCCAGTGATGGGGATATCAATGTGCTACGTATGTGTATGGTATGTAATTATGTGTTGGGTCTGATGAAAAATTTTACTTTGACGATGAGGTGGTTTTAGAACTTTAGAGCAGGAGGGTTTCTGAGATGAGAGCTGCGTACCAGCGATGATGGGCAGCTCCCAACCGCCTCTCTGGAAGGACGCCAGCAAGCGGGAGGCACTTACGCGTGCAAATTGCATACGGGAGGATACCCGTTTTCCATCACTTTAGAACAGAGTTTAGCCAGATGTGAATACGAAATGTATCCTTTGGTTTCTAGCGGGTCTGTAGTCACCTATGTGGAATCCAGCTGTGTTGGTGTGCATACCCAGCATCCAGAAATCGCCTCTGCATCTCTAAGTTGACTGACAATACACACGCATGTAACATAACTTTCATGGCGTGATTTTAATTATACAACGCTTTTAGAAGTGACACTAAAATTACTAGAAACTTTTTAACTGTGTACTAAACGAAGCCTAGTAACATTTGGTTTAGGTTTCGAGCCGTTGTTGCAGATAACAGAGCATCCAGTCGTGACATTTGTAGTCCCACGGGCAGTAAAACTAGCCACCAAAGCAAGGTTTGCAGTACGTGACAAGAGTGAGCAAGTTGCTCTTAACTACAACCGCAACAAAAGGTGCCAAGCATCACTCTCGGCGTAACTCCTTCCTCGGCGGGACTCCCATCAGCTGCTGAAATTTTTAACTAGGCTCTACAGCCTAGGAGTGTAATCCTGGGAATTGTAAGAGTTTGGTTAATTGTGCAAATTATCCTGGCTATAAAATCAAATATTAAGTAAACCAGCGAGCGGCTATACACCAAAGCCAAGACCGACAGGCCACCCTCAGACTCACACGAGGCAAGACCAGATAGGAAAAAGCAAACGCCTCCAAGAAGAGCCATTGCTCGGTCCTGGCAAGGAGCCTTGAGCCACAGGAGGGTTTGAAACGTCCTTGCTGGACTCGTGTGTGACAGCTCGTGCCCATGGACCATCAGGAGGGGGCCTGTCTGCCTATAGCCCGCAAAATACGGTCTTGCCACTGCCAGAAACAGGCCGCAGGCTGCCTGTTAGTACTGCAAAACCTACCACGGAGGTTCACCAGCCTTGCTTTGGTGG
>NW_010546069.1:0-10308 GCF_000687285.1 Phaethon lepturus | reverse complement strand
GAGCTCTGACTGATGAAATCAACTTCCTGAGATACATCTTTGAGGAGGTAAGAGCTCTCTCTTCCCCTGGGCAGCCTGGAGTTGCAGTGAGGTGTGTGGTGGCCAAAGACACTGAGGTTGGACGGGGTGCCCATATGAATTTAGGCTTGAGAGTCACTTGGACTGCCTGTCTTGGTTGTAGGAACTGTGTCAGATGCAGGCAATCAGCCGGGACCTGTCTGTGGTGGTGTCTATGGACAACAACCGGCACCTGGATTTTGACAGCATCATTGAGGCGGTCAGGCGCCAGTTCGAGCAGATTGCTCAGAACAGCAGAGCTGAAGCTGAGGCTTGGTACCAGAGCCGGGTGAGTTGGGAAGCAGTGATGGAACCTGGGACAGTCCCTGCTGCTGGCTGCCGCCCTTGCCACAGAGCAAAGGAGCTGCCGGAGGTCTGGGTAGGTTGTGTCACTGATGGGTTGCTTTGTCTCCACGCTGTCAGTATGAAGAGCTGCAGAACACTGCTGGGAGGCATGGCGACAGCCTCCGCAACACCAAGATAGAGATCCAAGAGTTGACCAGGAACATCCAGAGGCTGCGGGCCGAGATTGAGAATGTGAAGAAGCAGGTAGGGATTGCTCAGCACCTCGTTGCGTGATGGCATCAGGCTGGGTCATGACTGAGCTGGGTGGTGGGCTAAGGACAGTGTGAAGGAAACGTAGTCATTGAAATGCAGGTCCTTTGGAGGAGACTGATGGTTCCTGCCTATTGTCCATCCAGTTTGTGCCCTCAGGGCTTCTCCAGTGGAGGGTGTGCAGAAGGGAACTGAGAAACTGCTTTTCTGTTTTCTTTCGCAGAATCATCAGCTGCAGTCAGCTATTGCTGAGGCCGAGGAACGGGGTGAGATGGCCCTCAAGGATGCCAGGAGGAAACTGGAAGAGCTGGAATGTGCCCTGAGCAAAGACAAGGAAGAGCTGGCTCGCTTGTTGAAGGAGTACCAGGAGCTGCTGAACATCAAAATTGCGCTGGACGTTGAGATTGCCATGTACAGGAAGCTGCTGGAGGGAGAGGAGAACAGGTACCTCTATTTCTTTCTATCTAGTTTTTCTAGATTCTTGACAGATTATACTATAAATTTGTAAAAGCTTTACATGCAGTCTAAAGATAAATTTTGTATCACTTGTTGTAATTCTTAGCCTTTGGTATGGTTGTCATATTTCTTATATAGAATGTTAAGATCAAGGTTGCTTATTTGTTTTAAAGAATAATTGAGAAATTAAGAAAGAATATGGAATACCTACCTTGTAAAAAAAGTGAAATTCTCAGCTGAGGAAATGTGGACTTCCTGTAGGATTAACTAGTCCCGTTTTCCCTCATCAGGAAGCTGCTGGAGGGAGAGGAGAACAGGTGAGACCTGGCGCCAGGTTGGCCTGTCCTATCTCATTGGGATAGACTGAGTTTTAATCATCTCTCAGAACTCATTTAAAGTTGGAGTGTGGTTTACCTGCTTTTTTTGCCCCAAGATTTTAGAGCAGCAATAGAAAAAAGGTCCCCACAGGGAATATTTCTGAATGGTTTTGATTGTTGTTAGATGAAACAGGAAATAAAAGGAGTACTTGGGAAATTGCGCAGAGCTTAATTGTTTTCTATTACATTAGATTTACAACCTGTGTTCCTTTCCCTGCACAGGCTCTGTGGAGATAACCCATCCAATGTCAATGTCTGTAAGTATCTGTCCACCGTCTTCTCTGCAGAGTGGCTTTTACCCTGGGTTTTGTGAGGATTCTTAGGCTGTCACTCGATGCACAGTAAGCCTGTCCTTCTCTTGCAGCTGTGGTAGGCAGAACCACCATTGCTGGAGGCAGAGCTGGTGGCTTTGGAGCCAGCAATGGCATGGGAGGAGGAGTATGTGCAGTTGGAGGAGGAAGCATCATTGGAGGCAGCTGTGGCGTGGGAGGAGGAATACTCAGTGGTGGCTTCTCTTCTGGGAGTGGAAGAATGTGCAGCTCCGCAGGTGGCAACTTCATCTCAGGAGGTGGATCCTCCTCTGTGCGGAGATGTGTCACAACCACGACGGTCAAATCTTCAGGTGTAAAATACTGAGCCCTGACCTCAGTCCCTCCAAGGAAAGAAGCATCTTCCATCTCCAGCCAGCAGCACAGCCCCTTTCATCCAGAACCAGTATCCACCAAAGAAGTGAACTGTTTCCCATATCACTCACAACTTCCTCAAATCATCCTGCCCAAGGGATTTGCAGCGAAACACCATCCTGTTGGCAGAGGCTGGCTCCTCTCTGAGCTCCACCAGTCTCCAAGGATGAAAGATCTCCCTTGTGGGTACCAGGGACTGTAAAGTTCATCCAAGCATCTCTTGCTGCATTTCTCGCTGCTACCCTTGGCTGCCGCTCTGGCTGAGGAGAAGTGTGTATAAAAGTGCTCTTTCCTTCCACTTTTTAAGGTCTCTTTTTCAATGGCCGTGTTTCCCTTGCAACTTCCGTGTGTCCTGCATGTTACCCACATGCTTGTTTCAGCTATATCAGGAATTCATGTAAGCAGAAGAAACGTGATAACGTCTCATAGTCAGATTTAGGAGTGAGAAGCAGCTCTCTGGAGATGTCCACCCTCCCTTGGTGGAGTAATTTGGCAGCTTTAATATTTTGTAGATTCCTTTCCCTCTTCTCCTTCATACCTGACGTATGTATAGCCTTATTGCAAACCTTCTGTTGCGTGAACCCTACTGCATGGTTGCTTTCTACCAGCACCTCTTTCCTCCAAGTTCTTTCATTATCAATAAACTGCAGACAGATGAAAAGACATTTTTGTGTTGTCTTATCACTTAATGGTCCCCAGGGAGGGAAAACATGCTTTGGTCTTCACCGCAAGGAATGGCAATGTCTCTGGTGTTCTGTCCTGTGGTGTAAATCACTGAGCACTATGGACTGCCCAGCTGAGGGAGGAGGAAGATGGCCCTTCTCCCTCCTCTTAGGAGGTGCCATCTTGCTCCTCCACAGCGGACTCCCCTTCTCTCTGTGGGGTGGGAAAGCCATGGCTGTAAGGAGTGTGGCATGGGGAGGGGACATGTGATGTCATCCTGGTGGCTGCAAGGTGGAGGGATTGCACTCATGTCAAGGGTGGCAGTACAAAGTGTCCAGCCCTTGGTTGATGGGCGCCTCAAAGAAAGGCAGGCAGGGCCACCAACGGGGACATCGTGGCAACGAACAGCAGCAGTTGGTACATGGTGGTCTGGATGTGATGGTTTGAACACGGCGACCTGAACAGGGCAGTTGTGGCCATTGGACTTGGGTGGTTTGAACATGGCCATCAGGATGTGGCGGTTTGAATATGGCCATTGGGATGTAGCAGTTAGCGCCAGCTCTCAGCACAGCTGTCATCCCAAGAGGACATCACCACCATGCAGTGGCTCAGTCCTGATGGTGCCTGTAGCTCCCACCCAGGCACCCTGGAGGCTCTGGTGAGGGAGGACACCAGCGGCAGGTCTGCACTGGGCTGTTAAGGCACCGATGAAGAGTGGTTGTCCTCCACTCTTGGCTGGCACAAGGGCAAGCAGCACCATCTATCTGACGAGCAGGGCTCTTACATGGGCACCGGTGCCTCATATGAGAGTGGTGGGAAGGCCTGAAGATGCTACGTGGACACAGATTACTCATAAAAAAAAGCAGCGTGAAAGTATGAGACACAGCCTCAAACCTGCTATTATAGCTCCAGGTTGCCCAGACAGGTTAGTCATTAGCCTTCTCTAAATAACATCCCATTGCAACCAAATTAATTTGATTAATGATTGGCTGGATTCTTCCCCAGCACTGGGAGGAGTGAGAGCCGGACCCGTAGGTGAATCAAGCCTGGCTGCACTGTAGTCTGCGCGCTACGCTGGAGCAGGCCCAGTGTTTGTCAGATAAAAGTATGGCAGCGGAGAAGATCTTTATTGTAGAGTCCTTGCCGTCTAAATGAACAAAACGAACGAGGAAGAAAGGATAGTTCTTATTTCAACTAGTCTTGCTTTCTTGCTGTTTTTCTTTTTTTCCCTCAAATATTCTTTCAGTTGACACCTGACTTCTTAAGCTGGTGTTTATACCAGGCAATAATATGCCTTACTCTCTTGTTTGTATAAACAATTACATTTCTGATTCTAAAATTTATAGGTTGGGATGGCAGGCACCAAGAAGTGGTCTCCTACTTCCTCATCCCAGTGAGGAGTCCAAGGACAGGCACAGACGAAGATGGTGCGAAGCCCTAGAGCATTCCTGGGGACTTCCTTAAGAGAATCGCGGGGAGGCTGGGGACCTCCATTGCGTTGAAACCCAGGAAGCCGAAGACGCAGGCTTCATCCTGCAGAAAACCACAAGCTTTTTTTTTATAAGTTCCCTGAGCCTTTCCTGGAGAGGGGCCAGGCTGTAACACGGAGGTGCCGGAGCTTATCTTTCCCATCTGCTATGCTCACAAAAAAAAAGGGAGTAATGCTAATTGCTCAAGCACATCATGCTTGATCGTGACAGCCCAGTGACTGGGCTTCCAGCTCCCCTTCATTTGCTCCATGGGGCACTGTGCTAGCTGCTAGCTCTAGTTGAAAAGTAGATCCGTATTTGCAGCAACGAGGCCTGTTCTGCTTAAAAGGAGTGAATTTACTTGTGAAACAGCCTCAGTGTGATCAAGCAATGATCTCTCTTCACTACGTTTTGGTAGAGCTGTTGCCATTGTGGACATAGAGGATAAAAGATACAGAATAAATATATTTTTTGGTTGTTTCTAAATTCTGTTTTTCTACAGTGAAGGGCATGTGCCCACTGTGCTAATACAAAATCTGCCCCCAGGAGTCTCCTGAGGCTCTGCTTAGGTGCTCACGAGAACCTGCCTGCATTTTCAGATGATTTTTGGCTTGCAAAGATTTGTGTTCAAAGTGAGATGGCAAATGCCTTACTCCTAGCGTTTACCACTGAGTCTCCATCACTCAGTCTGAGTGACATGGGGTCGTGAAATACAGTCTGGGACTGCTGGCTTCTCCAGTCACCAACTGGTTTAGTGCAAGACCACTGGTGGCTACATGCCCTGCAGCTCAGAGGACAGCTAGGTCTGAGCTGGTGGGACTCAGAGCACTCTTCCTTCCACCAAGCATTGTTGAGGTGGAACAGAAAGGAGCTCTCACCCTCAACAAAGCCAAGAGCAAACTGGGTGAACTCTGCAGAGCCCTCAATGGAGCCGAAGAGGAGCTTGGCCATGCACTGAAGGGATATCAGGACTTGTTGAGAGCAAAGATAGCCCTGGACGTTGAGATTGCCATGTGCAGGAAGCTTCTGGAAGGAGAGGAGAGCAGGTAGATGTCTGTCACATAACCTGGTTCATGGCGTGAGTGGTGCAATATTCTTTGCATTAGACCATGGAAAGAAATACAACAGGTACAATATTTTATGACTTTATTGGGGAATGAATCCAGGTGGCATTATATTGGCTATAATTAGAGCTGTAATGAGTTTTAATTGTTACTAATCACGTATATTATGGGAGGGCCTCCAAAGCTACCAAGATTGCTTCCCTTGGGTTGGTCACTGTGCAAATATGGAGGAGACTCACCCACGTTGTGGTTGCATTGGATTTGACAGTGAACAGCTGGTAAGCAGGAAAAGTTTGCTTTTATGAGTGTCTTTGCTTTGTTGAAAAGATGGGAACATTGTCTCCTGAGACCTAAACTGCCTCTGCATACTTGATACTGTATTTATGTGGCACATATCTCCTGAGCAGCTGGAGTCCTTCATGATCCTGAAAGATGAGATGTTAAGGGCAATGGAGCTGAGGTGCAGAGGTCATAGGAGGTTAAATGCAGAAATCAGCATCCTTTGATTCTTTATTTACACTTCAAACAGCAACAGCAACACCCCCAGCTCACTCGCCTCCAGCTCCAGTTGTCCAAATTCAAAACTAGCTCAAATACTCACTAGAAAACATGCTGACTTTCTCAAGAGAGACTGAAATCAGCATATCATGAAAACAGCAATGACCACGAAATATCTGGGCTTGGAAGGAGTTTTAAAACTCAATGGTGAAAGACCTAAAAGCTTTTGTAAGCCAACATATTGACAAATGTACCTAAAGGAATGTAGCTACGAAAGGAATTTATCTAAGGGGCGAAGTGGAGCTCTTCCATTTGCTTTTTCAAGCTGTGCCCCTGTTCTTTTCTTCTAGATGCTAAAACACATCCTTCATTGCCTGTGTGGATCCTGGCTGCTCTTGCCTTGGATTCATCATGAGTGAAATTGGTTCTGTTGTAAGTCTCCAGGGATGTCTTGTGCCAGCAGGGCAAATCTTGCTGACTGGCTTACTGGGATCCAAAGAAGTCCGTGTCCTAGAGCATCATCTAGGGCTTTGCAGGAGAATTTGGGCTCTTCATCTAAGTTAATATTCACCTCAACTTTGATTGTAGAGACTGTGTCAACAGTCAAGTGCCTTTCATCCCACCCTTTTCTTCCTGTTTGATGTCAGCCCCCTTCCTCTGTGAGAGTGCTCAATGAACTGCAAGCAAATCACATGCTGCTCCTGCGTTACGTGTCTCTGAACAAAACATCTGCTCCCACACAGCCAGGTGACCTGGCTGAGTGCTGCCAGTGGATGTGGTGTACCTCCGGCTCCCTCCTGGCCCCATTTCAGCCAATGCTCTCTCAGCTAAAGCTGGGATGGGTAGAGCAGGATCTGCAGAACTTATGGCAACCACATTGTCTGTGTCAGGTGCTGAAAGCAACCTTTCCTCCTCTTCTTCCTCACCTCCACTCTGGCTTGGATGCTGGTGCTTCTCTGCCCTTCATCTCGCTCTCATACCCACCAGGTCTGACCTAAGAATGGGCCAATATTCCTTTAGGTTCACACTCATTACCCCGCAATGCACATTTTCTGACCAGTTCTATTGCTGGTGCCTATCAGGCCTACCTGAAAGTCTACCTGGCATGGCATGGCATGACAACATCCACTCTTAACTAGAAGTATGGGTTGAAGCAATTCTACATCTCCCGTAGCCTGGGGACTCAGGGCTTGCTGGGAAGACATGATGAAGGTAGGGAAGACACGGCCACAAAATGCCACTAGAGGGCTTGCAGCCTGTGCAAGGGACACTGCCCTGTTCTCACACACACGTGAACCTGCTGTTGTCCTCCAGGTCAATGACAAATTGACTTTCCCATAAATTATCGGTCAGGCTGAGATGGGAATTTTGGGTTGTGTGGAAAACCACTACCTAAAGGAAGGACCGGCTCCATTCTTAGTGCAGTCATCGCTCACAAGTGACAGCCTGATGAAAGGACAAGTGGTGTGTTGCATTTGCCAATAACTGTGTTTGTGGCAGATCCTGCAGGTCCTCTGCCTTGCCTGATCTTTACAGGGTATGATATGGGACCAGAACTAACTGAAACAGGAACTGGTCCTTGTCTCAGACTTGGATAGCCACCTCATGCTGGTCCTGGAGGTCCTCAGACCAGCCTCCCTTCCTCCCCCACAAAACTACTCTCTAAAGTCCCTAGAAAAAGTTCTTTTTTTTTTTTTTTTGTGCCTCCATAGGTGTTTGAAATCTGCTGGAGTAGAGGCTGGGCTGGCAGCCAAGGAACCAAGCCCTTCAGCTGGCTTGCATTGCTTGCTTTTCACCTCTCCAGCCAAGCCCAGTTCCTTGGAGACAGGTAAAGAGGAAATACACTGATCTTCTGTTAGAAGGCCTGGTTTTGTGCATTGTCCATTTGAAATAAAACAGCTGAACAAGAGCAAGGTTAGCTCTGGTATTGTCATTCTTGTTAGCAGCACAGCCTGCCTGAATCCTTTTGGGCTAAGAAATGGCTTCTGTGGCTTTGCAGTAGAAGTCTCTCCAGCGATGGTGGGGATAGAAGTGTTTCCTACAGGTTGGAAATTCTCAACTTGGAGAGCACTTTGGTGCTGAGTGCTCCTAAGGTCATGCGGCAAATCTCTTTGATGAAAACAGGCTGTTTGTTGGAAAAAGATATGCTAATTCCCCTCCATCACATCTGCTGGCATCCAAGAAGTCACCGTGAACCAAGACTTCCTGGCATCTCTCCGTCTAGATGTTGACCTTGAGGTCCAGAAGGTACAAATGTTGGAGAAGAAGAAAATCAAGATCCTCAATGGAAACAAGGCAGGAGTTGTAATTTTTTCACTGTTATACTTGCAAAGACTTCTGGTGGGATATAGCATTCAGGGGTAGACAGGTCCCTTTCCTGGAATATTAGGCAGGAAAATTGGGCTTTGGACAAGGGAGTTTATCTCATGCTTGGATCTGACAGGCTGTGATGGCTGAGGTTACTCACACCAGGCTACCAAAGCACTGGTAAATGCAATGGCGTACTTCAGGCCCTGGCCACAGGTTCTTCATCCTTTGGCCACGATGAGGGTTCAGTGGTTATGTTTACACCAAGGTGTGCAGCAAACTGCTGCTCTGGATGGTTTTTAAAGCACAGACTGTGCCAAGCACTACTAGAAGGCTCAGAAAAGATTTTAAATGCATGAAAGATAGATCTAAATTACTCTTTACTGCAAAATGTTAGCGGTCTATTGCCCTGCAAGGTACAGAGCCAGCATGCCTGTGGCTCCAAAGGGTTTTTGGTGACTATGTGTGAATGCTTTTGTTTGTACAGCACCTAGCACAGATGATCGATGGCCCCGACTGAGGTTCCCAGTGACAATAAATAACCGTATTTAAAACCTTTGTGTATTGTTGACTGCTTCTGGAATGGGAAGAATTGAAAGCAGCATGATTGGGGAAGACTGTGACCTTTTGAGTCATAGGGTTACTTCCAGCAGTCTGCAACTCGCTTGCCTCTTCCCAGCGGTTGCATGCCTTTGCCAGTTGTTCCGGTGTGCAAACCTGCCGCTGTTCCTGCGGACTGGCATTCTTCTGCCTTGGTGAGCAAAGTGCAGCTGCAGGCCAGGGTGGAAATGGCTGATGGATGAGATAATTCCCGAGATGCTAATACTTCAGTTCCAGCCCTCTTGGGCCATGTAGCAATGTGGATAATTTCCTGCTAACATGGACGAGAGTTGCAGCATGTCCCCTAACAGAGCTGGGTGCTCAGCGGATTTTTATTCTTCCCCAAATCAGAGGTTGAATGTGGACCTGGGAGAATTTCCTTGCTAAAGGACAACTTTGATGAGCGGCAGCTCATCATGGGTTCCTCTTCAGCTGGCAGGACTGCCCACGTGCATCATTTGAAATGCCTTATCCCTGTACCACAATATGAGCTGTATCTGGAGGTTGTGAGTGATCAAGCCAGCCTTAATAGATTTTACGATACTTTCCCACCTAAGACAAACCGTACTAAATATTGCCCTGTGAAGCTTGCCCTAAGTCCTACAGCCTTATATAGTGTGCAGTAATAGCAACCCCCATGTCGTGCCCTTGCATGATAAATACTGCTGCAGCCCGGGCCTCTGAGCAAACTATTTCCATCCCAGCTCTTCCCTGAGATTTATAGCCAGCACGTTAACAGGTCCCCTGGGCCATGAGACAGGCAGCCAAACACCATGTCCTACCCAGACAGCTTTTCCAGATCAGGGAGACGTGTCAGCCTGAACTTACCAGCCCCTGGCTAGTGCTGTGCACGAGCAGGCACAAAATGTGCGTGGTCCCGGGAAGTGCTGGTGGGAGGCAATGGCATGTTGCCCTCCCTGGGCCCGTTGCGCCACCAGCTTGAAGGTGCATGTCAGCAAGCCATGCCCAACCTACTGTGCAAAACCTGCTGGCCAAGACCCAAACAGTGCTCCGTGGCAGTGGCTGTGCTCCAAAAGTGATCGTACGCTGTTCTGGCATGCAGCAAGTGTGATGCGGCTGCCAGTCTCAACTTCTTTGGAAAAAGCTGAATTAAGGTCTCAGCTGGCAACTTACGTTGCGCAGTTGCTGCTACTGGAGATGCCATGAGATAGGAACTCAATGATTTGCTGGGGGAGCGCCAGGTCCTGAGTTTTGGACACCATAGGGCCCTGGTGTCTGGTTAAAGAAGTATGGGTGTGGGACTGGGACAAAGTTAGCACGACGGGATGGAACTTCCAGCGATAGTACCATTTATAATTGTCTAAAGTAATCCTGAAAGTAAGGTATCTCGTGATGCCACAGGTCTGTTGAGAGGATGAATGCTGTGGAATCCTGTACCTTTGTGTCAAACAGTTGCTGGTCCTCATCACATCTGCCACCAGTCAGACCATTGCAAACCCAGGAGAGACTGGTGGAACGTGGCTTCTGCCAGCTCTGCAGGGGGGTCTGGACAGGCTGGAGTGATGGGCCGCAGCCAACTGTGTGAGTTTTAACATGGCCAAGTGCCGGGTCCTGCACT
>NW_010546068.1:4808-8440 GCF_000687285.1 Phaethon lepturus | reverse complement strand
GCGTGTGTGCGGCCCCTGGGGAGGGAGCGCTTCTGCGCTGGGTTTCCCAGCATGCGCTGCCCAGATGTGCTGCGTCGGGCACGTCAGGATGGGGCTGATTTACTGCATCTGTACAGGCCATCTGTAGGGTAGGAGAGTGCCTGTGTGATAAACACCCCGGCCACGCTGGGCTCACTGCACGTGCACCGCAGCGAGGATTTATCTGCACGCAGCGGCCCTTTGTCCCGCATTTCTGGATGTCCGGCAGAGACACAATGCCAGGTGGGCTGTCAGAAAAATATCCCAAATCCTCAACCCTATCTACGCGACGTTTCCAGGCGGAAGAATAGCTAATTCGCATGGGAAGCCGCTGCAGTACGGCTATCACCTTCACGCCGAGTGTGTATTGCCGGGACCCGCTCTGACAGCTCCTGCTCGCATAAGTAGCTCGCCGAAACCGCTGAGGAACCTCAGCGCAGCCCGACTGCTGGGTTTACATCCCATATGTTTTTTCTTTCCTGGCTCAAGGCATGCATAACTCACTAGCGAACATGGCTTGACAACAGCAGACTGAAGAAACAGTGATCGGCCAGCTGTTCGGCAGGGCCTCCGCTGCCCTCCCTAATTGGGGTGAGGCGGCACCCCAAGGTAACGAAGCAATCCGGGGGAGCTGCAGCAGGTGGCGGCGGCCGTGCAGGTCCCTTCATCCCGCCTGCAGCACTGAAAGCCTTTTTAAAAGCAAGTGTTTTAAAATGCTGCGGGGTCCCATCTCCGAGTGGCCGAGGATGTATTGCTATTTACAATCGTCGGGCGGATGATTCACGGCTTCGCACTTACACCGTTAAAGGTAGCATTAGCACCGGGACCCTTTAGGCAGCAACATTAGCGAAGGCTGAAAAACACTCCTCTGAAAGGGCTTTGTCACCTTCCCTTGATCGTGAAATGGTCTCTTACACCAACCCCGTACATTTCAATTACCATACACCGGCGTTTCTACCTCTTTCCCCAACTCATAAAAATCACAGCCAATAAACACAAATCACCACCTGAAGGAGTCGGTGCTTTCCTCCCGCTTTAATATACTTGCCCATACTTCAAAGGAACCTGGAGAGATTCTCATATCGGCAGTGCCCAGGCTGCCTAGTCCTAGGCAAGGATTAGCCACGTGCGCGCTTGGAACAATCTGCTCTTAGTTTGCTTTAACATGGTTTTTATCCCTCTAAATCATGCTCAGCCATTTGACCTGACAGCAGGCTAATACATGACCTGTTTCAGGGGTGGAGGGTGGGGAAGGGCGAGAGATTTTGCTCTTTTCTTGTTCAAAACAGAAAAACCCTGCCTGCATTCTTGCTCTTTTTTTTTGTGCAGGGAAATTTTCTTTGTGTTTGCTCAGTTCTTTCCCAATGTTAGCTATATTTTAAGACGCCAAGATAATGGCTATGACTTTAAGGCTCCATAATAAGAAGCTTTAGTGGGAACTATCAGGGGAGAGACAGACGCCGCTGGAAGCACACGTAAACCTGCAAAACAGAGGGAAAGTAACTGGCAGGCACTAGCAACAGCAGAGGGGATGTAAATAACTCAGTGCCAGACCTATCTTCAGCCCATCCTTGTTTTTCAGGGGGGCTCTGGCAGGGCTTCCAAGGCATTGATGCAGCACTGATTTCACCTGCCCGCCGCGCTAGCAGGTGGGGAGAGCCGGTGGGCAGGAGGCGGGGGTGCCGTCTCCCCGGATGGGTTTCTCCCGCCCTGTCCCGGCGCGTTCCCGCTGGAGGGCCGGGATTTGGACAATGCCAGTGCTGTGGAGCCAGGAAACAAAAGTAGCTTTTCATTCGGGGCTCTTGCGCAAAGCGGTGGCACTTTAAAACTTTCTAAGTGTTGCATGGGACTTCAGCATGTGACTCCCATTAAAGTCAATATGAGTCATGTGGCAAACAACCCCCCCTGAACACTTTGAAGATATACTGCAATTTATGTTTTTCTAATCTCCACTTAAAAAAAAAAAAAAAAAAAAGGAAAACTGTTGTAGACCGGGAATTCAAGGACAGCTTTTCAAGAGCAGTTCTCTTTCCTTGTTTACTCCTAGACATAAATCACGGCCGGAGGGAGCGCAATCGGTTACGCTGTTAGTTGGTGACGGCACAGCAATGACTGGGGCAAAGGGGGGGAAAAAAAGAGTGTGAAAAAGAAGCGTTGGTGAAAACTATATATGGATTACTTAAGCCTTGTACAAAAGTACTGACTGCAAAGAAACCTGGGTGGATTTCAGTACAATGTAAAAGCCTTCTGTGGAAAAGCTGAAGTGTTTAACAGAACCCAGGGAGAAGCCGTGCTCCCGGGTCTGCAGCAGTGCCAAACCTCTCTGGGGAGCTGGGTGATCAGGGGAGCCGAAGGCGTGTGGGTCTCGCTGGCCCCTTCCCAGGTGTCCTGATCTAGCAGGGCCACTTAGCTTCGGTGCCGTGTTTGGGACTGGTGGTACCCGCCGCGTGCGCATCCCCCAGGCAGGGATGACAAGCAGCCCAGCTGGTGTGGCGAGCGGAGAGCTCCTCTTTCCAGAAGTCCAGGCTTGAGGTTCAACTTGAAGTCGGTGGGAATTTCCCCCCACCCTGCTTGCAAGGAAGAGCCCAAATGTCATTCCCCTATCCCCAGACTTGTGCCCAAAGCCCACCAGTGAAGAGAGCAACCCAGTGACAAAGCCTCCTGAAGCTGTGGTTTAGGTCTCCAGCTGCTTTTCCCAGGGATCCAGATTTTTAAATGACCAGCTGTAATGCTTACCAAAACTGAGATTTCTCATTTACAGGAAATGTCAGTGTTCCAGCACAGACCGTATTTCTTAAAATGTTCTGCAACTGAGAGAACCCAACAAAAAATTCCCCTTTATTTCAGCAACAAAGGCATCCAGCTGCTTACAGGTCCCCGTCCCAGCGCCAGGCAGAGTGGGGCAGCAGAAGCCCTGTGACCCTTGGCCCAGCATCCTCAGCCCCTTATCTGAAAATGAGGTCCAGGATCTTTCCCAGCCCCGCTGCTGGATCGTACAGGGCCCCTGAAACCTTTCCCAAAGAAAATGGTCCAGATCCATTCATTTGCTTGAAAAGAAAAATAAACCAGCATCTTCCAGCAGGAAGAAAACATGATCGGAATTGTTCTGGTTTTTAAATACAGTCACCGAAACACTCCCACAAACTCTCACTCTGACAGTGAAAAACCCTTTAAGGATGAGCTCTTCATCACAAACTCTCTGACTGCCTCTGGTTTCCCTGCATTTCAACGCTCCCTACAGCCGCCGAAAGCCACATTTTTGAGGGGAAACCTTTCAGTGCCATACTCTACAGCCTGTGCCATAGCAAACAGGGTACTGGACCCGAGCATCCCTGAAAATCAAGCCTGGTGATATCCATGCGTCAGATTTGCAGACATTCAATCCAGGATCACCCGTACCCCTGCTCCTGTGGCTGTGACTCACAGGGCCCTCGGGCTCTTCCTCCTGGCTCCCTGCTGTCACCAGCAGGCCGAGGGATAAAGCCTCAGCCAGAAGAGTGCCTGGGACATCACCTCTACATGTCCCATGCTGCAAAACCCTCCCCAGTGCCATAAATCCTGCCCCACAGCCCCGGCGTTACAGAGGCAGGCAGCCGATGCCGCCCGGCCCCCCC
>NW_010546068.1:2358-4796 GCF_000687285.1 Phaethon lepturus | reverse complement strand
GAGCGCCGCCCCCCCGTTGCTGCCGGTCCCCCCCCCCGAGTGACGCCGTGTCAAGGTCACTGGTATGGACCAGTGTTCCCAGGTGAACATCACCTAAGTGACCTCAGCCTCCGCATCTTGGCACCCCTGGAGAAATTCACGTCATAATGTTCCTCAAAAAAAAAATGTTTTTGCATCTCGCTAGCCCCTAAGGAGCCGCCGTAAAAGGGGATGAAAGATTTATCCCTGCAGCAGCAGAACGGCAGCTCGGTGAGTATTAAATAACTCCAATAGAAGTAGACAGGATTTGTTTTGATGAATAGTAAGTAGAACAAATGAAAAATTCAGTTTCCAGTGAGAACTATGCACTGACTGGAGTTAGATTAAATGGATAAATGGAGAAAAATGGAGGAGTGAGAAGTTTCTTGATATTTCCTTGATATTTTGTTTTGACATTTTCAGAATAAATTGTTTCAGGACATTATTTTGAGAAGATGTTTTTATTCTAAAACTCACCTGAATTGAGAAATACTGAAACAACACATCATATATCATCCTGAATGAAACTGTGATTTTTTTTTCCCTTTTTAAAATTTAGTTACTGAATTATTGAAAAAATAATCCATTCAGGTAAGACCGAGCAAAATCAACATTGATAAGGGGCCTGATAATGCGATTGTCTCCCACTCCCGTCCCTGCCTGACCTCAATAAAATGTTTTCAGGAAATTAAAAACCTCCATAATAGCCTAAGTGGAATATGCTTCTCTGCACTCACCTCCCCTAATGTTTATTCTTCATTTTATCTCTGCTTGTCCTTGTCTCACTTTTCATCTTGTGTGGGATTTTTTAGAAAAGATATTTTACTCCCAGGACAGAAAGCACAAGACTTTAATGATCAGCAGGTGAGAGACGACATCCAAGAGAAAATGCAGTGCTGCACTACAGCGAATTCACAGGGATGCCTGGGATTAGGTTGGATGTGGTTTTCTTGGCTGGTGAAATGCATCTGTCCAGAAAGTAAGTGCATTTCCCTTAGGCTTCAGTGTAGCCTCTACCTTTATTTCTGGATTAGAAAAGTCCAAGAGGCAAAATCAAGAGGAGCACACTTGTGTTTTCCCACCCCAGTTGCCTACCTTTGCACATTGAACTTCCTGACTATTCCCATGACAACATTATAGACTGACACCTTTTTCCTCCACTGGCAGTGAATTTATAAACCAGGGATTTATGAAGTATCATCGTTAAGAGATGCATCAGGATCAGACAGACGTGCCACGCGTTTCTGAAATAACTCACGCCTGGCTGTCGGCGCTTTCTGAAACACCGTGCGCAACATCCGCACCGCCGCCGCGTCGCCAAGCATCGCCCGCTCGCGCTGGAGCCCCGCTAAGTGGCGAGCAGATACAGCGCGCCGTAAATCACTCGCCGTGTCCTCGCTTCTACGCTTTTGTCGTTTTATTGCTTTACTTTAGCCACTGGCTGTTGCAACCGAATCAATTAAAAGTTTACTTATGGCGTATCACCCGTGGGTAGGGAACATGCGGGTACTCCGCTCCCTCGCCGGTGCTGGGATGTGGGGCAGGCTGTGGGGACGTGGCCCCACCCCGGCAGCGGGGCCAACAGCATCCTCATCCGTGGCTCTCCCACCAAGGTGCTGGGCTGGCACGTGGGGTCCTCGGGGCTACACCGGGCCCCAAACACAGCCTGGGGGCCCTTTCTAGCTCCTGCCACCTTGCCAGAGCGAGCAGGGGCAAAGAGCAGCGAGCAAATAAGGAGCAGCAGCTGGAAACGAGCCCCCAAAGACCCACCGCGAGCGGGATCGCGGCCCCGATAGCGAAGCCCCATGGTGGCACCGGGAAGCCCCAGGACACGGGGAGCCCAGGGACGGAGAGACTTAAGTGCCATTAGCCTGGTGCTTTCCACAGGTCACCTTGGTGCCAGCTCGGCTACACGGAGAAACACTTCAAGGCGCGAAGGGAGGGTACGACAGACGTCGGGAGGAGAAGGGCCTCCTTTAAAAGCCCTGCTTTGATTTGTAGTTCAGCAAGTTCACAAGAATGATTGCTTGAAGCAGAGGGAAAGGTTAACGTGCGAACGCTTCACCCCTGAAAACCCGGGTACTGCTCCTGATTATGTCACAAGTAAAAAATCAGATTTTTTCCAATATGCAGAAAAATTAATAAGACCTTTAATGAGTCCATAAAAACATTAGGATAGCTTTAGTCACTTTCTTCTAAGCAACTATTAGGCTTATACATTTTCTTAATGGAAGTGCAGAGCAAGAAAGGTGCTTCCTCGTGAAGAAAAACGAGGAAATGACTACTAAAAGTGGAATAGTCAAGGATGTGGAAACGTTGCTGGCTCCTCCATCCATGTGAAGGGAGAGTCAGGGGAGAGTGAACTGCCAGGTGAAGGAGACTGGAGTAGTGAGGGCACAGCTGAGACATGCACACGACGC
>NW_010546068.1:1400-2327 GCF_000687285.1 Phaethon lepturus | reverse complement strand
CGCTTTGGGGGGATTACTGGATGTTTCTGTGTTACAATTTTCCTTTGAAAAATGGCAAATCTAGCTAATATTTCCATAATACTTTCCTTAATTTCCTTAGTTAATTCCTAACTAAGGAAAAAACATTTTTGTAGGTTTTTCTCTTACTTGCCAATGAATGCTTATTACCTTAGCTAGGTTTATTTCTGTCTGGTTACATTAATGTTAGTAATGCAAATTCTCTCTTCAGAAAGAATTGATAGATGGAGGTAACAATCTTAATGCTAAAATTAAAGCGTTTTTTTAATGCCGCAACAGCCTCCCTTGGAAAGAGCGCCTTGAGTCCTGAAATATCGGCCTAAGGGAGATCCTTTAAATTCCTGCTTCATCTATTTTTTTTTTTTCTCCTCCCTTTTATATTACTTTCCAAAGTACTTTCAACAATGCTGGCTGATAAGTTAGGATGCAATTCCTAGCGGCAGCGTGCCACTCATCTGTACTGCTTGCCACCCCCTGCCTCCGGCTCCCCTTGCTATCTGCTAACCTGCTAAGCAGCAAGTCTCCAAGAAGCGTTTCCAGCCCTGCCGTGGGCAGCTCAAACCTCACGGAGGCTTATCTGCTCTGCAGTGGGGCAGCTCGAACGACCCACTCCCTGTGCAAAGAAGGGCACTGGCAAGCGAGGGCTGGCTGCCCCTGCGCTCCTGGGACGGTTCGGGTGCCAGCGGGGGGTACCCAGCCTGTCCAGCTCCCCTGGATGTCCGTCCGGGGGGCCGACAGAAGGAGCAGCAGGACCTAAGGGGCAAACCACCAGCTTCACTAGCAGTTCGACAATGTGGGAGGAAGAAACATCATCGGGTCTCTTCCTTCCTTGTGCCTTAGGAAAGGCACCGACAGCGTTTCACAGCGCTCTGGGGACCCAGTGACGTTCCCAGAACTGCTGTTCAGTTG
>NW_010546068.1:0-1132 GCF_000687285.1 Phaethon lepturus | reverse complement strand
GCGACGCGCCATGCCGTGGTGACGGTCTCCGCGGCTGGGGCTGGAGGGCTGTTCATGGGAGACGAGGAGGGATCAGGAACTCTTAGGAGCACAAGAAAAAAAGGGGAGGCAGAAGTAGTCAGGGCCACCCAGGCAGGATGGAAACAGCTGTAGGGCTGAACGGTCCCTGCTGCCCCCCCAGCCCCACCACCCCTGCTCTCTGGGCACCCCCAGTTCGGCCGCCCCTGGCCACGGGTCCCCGTGCCCTCTGGTTCAGCCCACCAGAGGGGCAGGAGCGGGGCCGGCCAAGGGCCCAGGGACACGTTGCGTGAGAGAAGTGACTCACCTCAGGGCAAAGGTCACTTTTGGGGGATGAGGTGAAACATATCCCCCGAGCACACGGGCACGTTCTGGGGTCAGTCGCACCCGGAGCACGCGCCGTGGTGGCCGACTCGCCAGCCCTGGGTGCAGGAGCCAGCAGCACGCAGCAGCAGCAAGGGTGCCTTGTGTGCCTGCAGAGCTCTCACCCCATGCCCCCATCGCCTAGAGAAGGCTCCAGCTTCACTGGCAAGGCTGACCAGCCTTTCTCTACAAAACTGTCATGGTTTCCATCCATTACAGGAGTTACTTAACTGGCAGAAGCCCTAGTGCGGACATTCAGCCCCACACAACAGCCCAGCAGAGCCTGCAGTGCTACATAGGGCCCAGGATACCATGGGAGCCGAGTTCCTGCACCGAACCTTGTTTTCTCCACATATCCAGGAATAAGGGATATGACATCCCTGCACGCATTTATGAGGCACCCCCTTCCTCACACCCAGCCCCTGGGAATTACCAGCACGGTCTGTCTAAGAGAGCAGGGTACAACAGTTCATGGCTTACACCTCCAGAGCTTGCTGACCACCTCCCGTCCAGTCCAGCAGCAGTGGGTGGAAGGGTGACCAGGAAGGCGCATCAAGCAAACACCCAGCCCCACCAGCCCTGTGCAGGGGTCCCGCCTTTGCAGAGGTGGCAAAGCCTGGTGCCGCCGGCAGCGCTCAGTTCGGACGCGCCCCTCGCTACGCCCCGAACCCGCCCTTCCTTCTTCACATTTGCCTCGCAGAGGTCACGCCGGCCCTCGCGCACTCAGGGTCCCGGACAGCGGAGCCTGCCT
>NW_010546067.1:0-16190 GCF_000687285.1 Phaethon lepturus | reverse complement strand
GCGCGCGCGCGCCGGGCGGGCTGGTGGTGCCCGGCTCTAGGCCGGCGCCCCCACGGCAAGGCACGAGTGCAACTGACGCTTCTCCATCCGGGAAAATTTAAGCGTATTTGCGTCCATTCGTACCCGTTATCTGCAAAAATCTACCGCTAATGTTTAACTTACTCCACTACTTACATCACTGCTTAATTAGGCCCCAAGGGTGACTTTTAATCTAATTTACACCAAATAAATCCTAAGTCACCAGCACTTGCTCAGATTTACTCCAGTGTAAACAAGGTGAGAAGCTGCCCAAAATGACTAATAACACAAATGTTTTTGTTTCCCCGTGTTTGTAGTTGCCAAAATCTTCCACGGATTTCTTTAAAAAAAAAAAAAGTTTTAAATGGCTTTTTCTCTACAGACTCTTGATTCACCACTTCGCAGCGCAGTCGATAACCTGCTGGTTTAACCTAGAAAAACTGCGGGTACAGGGCACTGCTGCTCTACAGTCAGAAAACTACTGAAAAGAGGGAGAAATCAATCCACGCTGAGCGCCGCACCGCTGCCGCGGACTGCTAACCGATTAGAGTTGGCCGAGTTTAAAGTTGGCGTAGCTATCTCTGCGACGGCGCGCAGGCAAACCACCGCTGCCTCCCAGGGCACCTCCGACACGGCCACCGCTCCTGCTCTGCGGGGCAGGAGCGTCCTCCTGCTACGGGCTCGTCCCGGAAATGGGTTCTTGCCTGACCTGAGCTCGCCTTAGGAATGATCCCCAGCTGCAAGAGAGATCGGAGCCCTGGCTTCGACCCGAACCCTCTGGGCTTTGCCTGGGGCAGGCAAGTGCCACCGCAGGGAACGCACGGGGATCCACCAGCTCCCTTCCTCCTCGATACGCCTCCCCGCGACGTGCTAGCGGAGCTACGGGTCTTCTCCGGCCCCGCTGCCGGCGACACCATCTATCGCATGGAAAGACACGAAAAGGTGTTTGACACGTTCTTCTCCTGCGCCCGAGAGAAATGTATTACCCGCCCAACAAACCTGGTTATCTATCGAACAGGCAAGCCGGAGTCCTGCGAGCCTCCTCAAAACCAGGTTGGTTACGTACCGGCAAGCGTATTGTAGAACGCTCCCCGATTTACCTTTTTATTCAAAACAACTCTTTACAGAAGACAAATGAAAAGCTGAAACAACAGAATCCTTCGTTGCTTCCAGCATCCTTCAACACTAGCAAAACTTGTTCCAGTAACAGTGGAAGACAAATTAGATTATTTCAAGACTGCAGGCATAAATTATGGATATAAATGCTACCGAATACATTACTTCACGCTGCCCCTTCTCACACATGGTCAGGGAAGCAAAATACATGCGTACAAACAGGATAAAGCCAAACAGCATTTGAAGTCTTGCCCTCGGCAAGCAACACTTCCTATGTGTGCATACATGTATTTTTATTTTATTTTACTTTATTTAAGACTCTGACCAGCCTGCTTTCTGGTCAAATTTGTCCTCATTTGTCAATATCTGGATAACTAAAATTAAAGCAACGGTTCACCTTCAGCACTGTAGCCCTGGAGTCCCGCATTTTTCAAAAAGTTTGCTCTGTGAAGCCTGAAACACAGCGCTTAGAGGTTTTTTCCCCATTATCATTTTCAAAGCTTGTCTCTGTGTTTGGTTTGGGGGGGCTTATTTGACTCTAATTTCTATGCTAAAGTGCCAAGAGGTACAGTAAGAATAGGTGCACGCTGTTGATATTGTGACTTCTCTGGGGATTTATTTGAAAAACAGTAGAAAGGCTAAAACGAGTAAAGACTGCAGTTTTCCTCTCCATTAAACTTCTCCTCATCCATGCATAAACACCTAATTCTCCACTGAGCTTCCCGGAGCACTAAAGTCATTTGAGAAAGAAACCCAGACAACATCTCACTTACATTTTGTTTCATAAAATCAGCTTTCTGTTTCTGCAGCAGGACAGCAGCCGCCATAGGAGCGGCCGTCACCCTCCTTGGAAAGGAAAGTTATGGAAGAGGCACAAAAACACTGCAGTGAGTACGAGGACACACCGTCCAGCCAAAGCACTGGGGTAGAAAATTACGCAGCACTGAGGCTCCCCAGTTTTAATGCATGAACCCATCCTATGAGACATCCTACTGCAAAACACACAGGTGGAGCTGGCTCCAAACTTAAAAGAAATCGGTTTATGAGTCAGTGCTTAAGTATAAGCTTTTTTTTTGCCCTTTTTTTTTTTTAACACTTTCAAATTGGTAATTTTGTTCCCCATAGACCTGTCATAAAGTTTAATGGATGAAAAGCAAAATCACAAAGTCAAAACTAGTTGTAGCTCACTTTGGAACCCACATGCTATTTCAATTCTCACGACCATGATAAGTGTAACTTTCTGTATTTAAGATGTACCCCTGGATTTAACGTTGTATTTAGTAAGATAACACAATAGCTCAGCATTAGATCTAGTTCACCAGCCTTTTAATTCAAAGCTGGCTGCACAAAGTAGTAATGAACATGTGGCTATGGAAAAAGTGCACTCAATGATTATGCATTGAACAATACCTGAAAAAAAAAGTAGCACTTTCAATAAAATATTATTTCTTAAAATCCATCTATCAGTTGCATAGACTATACAGTCACACAGCATTTTTTCCTATTTAAATATTAAAAATTGCATTTAAAACTTAAAGCATTAGGTATGGATTTTGACTGCTTCATTCCAAAGTCAACGTTGGCAACAATTGCCCTGTTAAGCATCCTCAGTCTAAGGAAATATCAGCCCATTTGACTTTTACCATGCCATTGGCACAGAAAATAAAACCTAGCATAGAAAAAACTCTACAAAAATATATTCTAAAAAATATTACATTTGAGAATTTTATCTTTTATGTGACAGTTGGAGCACAGTACTGTTCTGAATGGAAGCAACAGTCAGTGCCTTGACCCAGATACTCTGCGCATGGATCCCAGCCTTGCGGCTACCCAGACAACACAACTCCTCTGGTTATGTCAAGCACGGGCCATCATTTAAGATAAACCAATAAAATCCCATTTGGGACACAACGTACCACACACAGTTTATATACAACATTTCTTTGATCGCTACACACAAACGTAAGCTGTTAGTTTTAGCAACTGTTCAGATAAAGGCCCTAATCCAGGGAAAGGTAGTTCATGGAGAAAGATCCCACCGTGGCCATTAGCAATCCAGCTAACAAACCACGGCTCTCCTGCAAAACCCATCGCAGCAGTGCCCGATCCAGGGACACCGTTTTAGGTAAAATTTAAGTATCAGCCAGAATATTTGAAACAATGAGGCCATCTCCACCATCTCACACCATCTCCAGCTTCTGGTAACTACACCAAGTAGTTACTACTCAAGCTTTGCTGCTACAATTTATGGCATTACCCCAGTATCTTGCTATCTTGCTAAAATTATACCTCTGTAACCCTGAGTTGCCCAATTATCTAACTTTCAATAATTTCCGTGCGTGTTCTGTCACCTAAGTTTTGCTGTAGTTTTAAACCAAAAGTTAAAAGCAATGAAATTCCAACAGTCTCAGACTCGCCCTCGGATCTGTATTTAAATCATGGGAGATCAATTTCTCCCCTCTCCTGAGGATCAGTCATTAACCTTCTCCCCAACAGTTCAGCATTCGCTCAGCACTGCTGCCATAGAAGATGTTAACAGTCAGGGTAGCTTTGCGTTAAAGGTTAATCACTTCAATTCTTTTTTTTTTTTTAAAGGAGAGATAAAGATCTATTAAACTGTTCATTGCACCTTTCTCAAAACAGAGGTGAGATTGCTGAGAAAAATCTTCGGTTAATCACCTGGAGGAATGAAAAAGCAGGGAATTTTGCATTATTAATGAAAATCTAGGCAATTACATAAGTAATAGCCTCCTTCCATTGCATAATACAGCTAAAGTTGCTTATAAGGCTTCCTGACAGACCACATTTCTAGCCAAATTAAAGCAGCTTTCCCAGTTATTAATAGTCTTGTGCTATGCAGATAAGAGTTGCAGAGTTCATCCATGACTGTCATTAAAACTGAACTGGTTTATTTCATCTGGCAACTTTTCTGCCTGATTATGAAGGTTATCTTCCTCACATATATTTTACATCAAAAGCATGATACACACACATCACTGCAGCCTCATATTCAAAATACTCATCTGAATGCCAGAATATTAATCCAAGTCCCAGATCTGAATGAAGGCAAGAAGAGTTGATAGGAACACAGGCATCCCTCACCCTAAGTACATCTCCATCCCCATCCTACACGCCATGGCCTCTCCGATGAATTGCCAGAAATTCCACTGTGAACATGAAAAAATTACTGAAGAACTTCAGTCAAGCCCGGAATATTTCATGAAGCCATCTCTGTCACAATTGGAGTTTTCTGATAAAAAAATATTTTGCATAAGGATGTTGGAAAAAGTTGTAGACATTCAAATGATGGAATCTGTCCCTGTGGATGTATATAGGCAATTCAGAAAACTGTAGGAAGGATACACAGGCCATCTGTTGTAAATTCAGAGGAAAAACTGCAACTCACTCTCCAATACAAATTAGCTTCACAAAGTGACAGACCACTCAACACAGTATTATGAAAATAAATGTAGATCTTGGGTAACCTTTCCCACTTAGTGGACTTCAGTTTTCCGTATCAGGAGTGAGCATAAGAAGCTTCAAGTCAATGTCTTAATGGAAGCATTTCCCTTTCTATCCTGCATACAACAGTCTTCACTAACTACTCTTGTGTCTTTGCTATGCGCCCCGTGCAGCCTTGTTCATTATATGTGCCATAGCTTAGACTTTCAAATATAAAAACAATTACAACATACACACACAGAGATAATATTCAGAGAAAGAAAATACCTGATGCTTAATAAAAAAAAAAAATGTGTGTGCAAATCCAGGACATAAAGTGCACTCAAACTGACGGGTCTTTAAGAAACAGCATTTTATGTAGTTCTCATTGACACTCTTTGCTCTGAAATTACCAACAAACGGAATAATAAAACTACTAAATGTCAGGATGTGGCGCACTGGCTGAATTTATAGTATGCTAGCACACTTGCACAGCATAATGTCCAGTTTTAGTAAGTCTTGTTACTTTTTACACTAATTCGCACCTTTTAAAAGGTGCAGCTTTATGACATCCCAATGACACCAGGAATTCTTTTTAGATGTCATTAATCCAATCACAAAATTTATTACAACAGTAATAAACAACAGCACCACTTGAAAAAAACATAGCTAATATTTTCAAGGAACATAACAAAGAAACAACTACCTGCATCACTCAGCTCAAGCCTCCACCGCCCCAGAAACGTCTGGCAGAAGTTTAACCTACAAGTCTGTAACTGCATGTCTCCTCATACACTACCATCAACTTCAAACATCCGGTAACAAACCGACTCTAGAGTAAAAGACAGTAGTCAGGACCGTGGCGTGAACAGGAACGCAGAAGAACAGATCATGGGCATCACCATCTGTTAGGTCAAACACTCAGATGATCTGAGAACACGTGCTACAGAAAAAAGCAAAAAATCTCAACTTCTTTCAATTAGGATGAACATGCTTTCCATTCCTTAAGCCTCATAATCTGATTAACCCAAGCACATGGACACCAGCACACATTTACTGTGACCTAGCTTTAATACACTGTTAACAACAAACCAAAAACCCGCAAAAACACATAGAATCACACTATATACTACAGAGTGGAACTCCCTTGGATATAACAGCAGAGAGAGAGACTCCAGACACGTAATTCCTGAGACTACCTGCTGTTCCAGGACTTCTCTCCTTTGTGGTTTAAACCCTCTCTTAATTTTCAAGCTAAAATAATTTTGGACGTATGTGTGCCCAGGTCATCTGATACCAAATTATCATTCATTTTGAGATCTGAGCCTGATCTTCCCTTCTCTTTGTCATTTATTTATGGAGGGGTGGGAAAGGATGAGCAAATGGAGCAGAGCCATCACGTCATCTCTCATGAGGACTGGAATAACACATGGCACATGGAATTCCCAACATACATTCCTCAAAGCATCTTCGAAACAAGATGCTAAGGTTATAATAAAATTTTTGTCCTCATGTTAGGGACAGGTGTCCATTTCTGAGACACAGAATTTAAGCTTGAGAATACAACCCCAAAGCCCAGTGTGTTGGACCAACTGATAATGCAACACTGTCTCATACCACACATACATTTTTCTTTTTCTGAGGCCTTATGGACCTGTGACGATTTCACAGGACACTCCAATATCTAATGCTCTGCCTTCACATCCTTTATACTTCAGTTACATGTTTCTAAACTAAATATATGTGGTGTTCGAAAGGGACAACTAAAAACACCAGATCTAAGCTCTTTCCAAGTCAACTGTCCTGTGAATGCAAGGGTAAGCGTTGCCTGCTACTTCCCTTTTGTCTTCACATTTTCTCCTCAAAGTACAAGGACCATTTCACGCATTGTGAAAGAGCATCTTCACTTTTTCTTAGCACCTACCTGCTTCAAAGAAGCCTGTAAAATTGACAAAAATTGTATCAACCTGAACCACTTCCATGTGCATTGTTTTAATGCCAGTTTTGATACAGACTTCTCGAGTAACAGAGTTCAAACAGTGCATTTCCTGCTTTCCCCTGCGTGACTTACAGTCTTCCCAAACTCCCTGGACCCCTTCTTCAGAAAGTCAAAAGTCTGAACTAGGTCCTCGGTGCACTTAATACATAAAGTGGCTCAGAAGAGCCCTGTTATAGCCATATGATTAACAAGGGTCGTTTCTCAGGACTAGCCGTGCTGGGAACACACCAAATGTTTTTTATTTAAGCCACTTCCTTCCTTCCAATTCATTTAGCAACAGGTCACTTAACTGCCCCAAAAATGGTCTTCAAGTGCAAATGTGGGGTTTTATCATTTCTCCACTATTTGACTGCAGTACAGCTGGCCAATTAAATATTTAATACAAAAGTCCTCAATATTTAATTAGGGACAAACAGCATTCTTCGGCACTTTCCTTGAATTTGAAAACAACTTCTCCCATTGTACCTATACGTGAACCTTTAATATGACAAAGATGTATTTAAAGTTGTTAGAAGTTTGTTGATAACAATATTACAATGAATTAAGGTCTTGTCAGTGACTGCTGCACATTACATTCTTATTATTATATCCAAGACATGGATTAAAATAGTAATGTTGCTGGCCTTAATCAATTATTAAGGAAAATACACTTGACTATTCAGGAAAATATGGAAGAATTTTGAAACAAAATGTTAAAGATGAAACTTCATCTGTCATAGCACATTTGTAGTCAAAGGTATAATTTAAAATACTTTAAATATTTATTTAATAACTGAACCTTCATATAAACTTTGTCATGTCATGGTTAGTAATTAACTGTTTTGAGATTCCTGTTTATTCCTGGTGATTTTGATGACAGCGTCCATCAATGACAGTGTTCTAGAAAACTGGACTCTACAATTCTACCAGCTAAGGTGAGAATAGTCAACTCTTCAGATTAAAGACATACCTCAAAGAAAAAAAAAAAAAAAAAAAAAATCACTGCAGAAACACAGAAGTACAATTTCTTCATCATGCCCCTAATACATCACTGCACCTACATAGACCAAGCAACTTCTAATCAAGTTCCACCTTCCTTTCAGATGCAGAAAATAAAAGCAATGGTGCAGAGCCCGAGACCTTGGATCAGAGTTTTCCAGTGCATCTGGACTCTCAAGAGTTATTCAGCTATAGCTTCAAGAGTCCCTTTCTACTGAATTCACAATGAGCTGTAATAATCAACATATCACTGAATTTCATCACAGTCACTTTATACCTGTATTCCTACATGCCCAGTGCTGTAACAGGTGACCAATTTCACCATAACGATGGTAGTCTCCACCATACAAAGCTTTCACATCACAGATTGAAACTGTTAGTGCCAGAATTCTTTGCTATTGGGCAAACAAACCTCCAAAAATTGTGGTCATGCAGCTAACACAAGCAGTCAGGAATCCATGATATTTGCACCCAGAATTAGAGGATGCAGGAGCCATTTCAGGGCTGCTCCACCACCCTGAAACACATTTCCAAGGATGAGCACCTGAACCTGCACTGTCTTCCGTAAAATAAAATTCAAAAAACTTTCTGGAGGCAACATTTTTTAATTCTAAAGCAATAATCCTACACATTGGAAAAAAATTAATAACATTACCTAGTGCTAACTGCAAATAAATTATCTATTTTCCCACATACGTTTTAATAATTTACGTAGGCCTAAATGAAAAAAGATGATACAGACAGGCTTACAACTTTAAGAAATCCTGGGTCTTTTAGTTGTTTCTCAGTTTTTGTTGTTTCCACATGCTCACGTGAGATTTCCAGTTTTGGTAACTTTACCCCAGGTCGCTGAGAGGCTGGTCTGCAGCTAGAATGACAGCCAGGACACAACTGCAACCTGAACTACCAAGTAACTGCCAAGAACTTTGAAGACATCTTTTCAGCTCAAGGATCAATTCTCTTCTCTGAATTCAACCTTCACAACAAAGACAACATTAATTTTAACATCAAAGATATGTCAAATAACGTTAGTGAATCCATCATCATCATCGAGCGAGGTATTACCCTCATTCAATGTCAGGTCGTTTTCAGGTAAGGATCCCTGTTGGAGGTTATCGGGATGGAGCAGTGACAGAGTAATAAGGGATTTGATTAAGGAACACTTGAAGGTAGCCCTGGTCCTTGCCAGCAGCTCCTGCCGTTGCTTCTCCTTGGCACGTACCCTTGGGGAGCCAAGGAAGAGCAGGTATGACAGCAGCACCTTGTGGCCAGAAGAAACCATGGCAGCAGCAGCTCCCCTCCAAAGCCCCAGGAGGGGCATGCGCCCCATGTGCATCTCCTGCAAGTCTCCAGCACTGCTTCCAGCAGTCAGTGCTCTGAAGCACGTCTAAGCCACCGCCGTCAGCATTAAGCCCCCACTCCACTAAGCTCAGCTGCTCTTCTTGGCTTTGCTCGTGATGTTTTTCTTTTTTTCCTACTACTTACTACGTTATTTCAAACAAGAACAAGCTTGACATAATTGCCTGTAAAAACAAACAGCTTAAATCTGATCAAGCGACACGATGCATGCTAGAGTAAGTGCAAACACATCAACCGTATTGCCCTCCATGGGCGTGGGGTGATGGGACGCGGGACAAGACCTCCTGAGTCAAAGCAGTCGGTTCACCTGACCTCGGTTACTGTTTCATATACAACGCAGTGTTTGGTTTGTTTTCAGGTTGGAGGGGGGTTGGTTTGGGCTTTTGAGATTTTTTTGGTTGATTGCTTGGGTGTTTTGTTTTGGTCTTGTTCACACATATAAACTAGAAAACTTTATAATTATAGCTTAATGGCTTTGAATAGAAATAAGAAATGATCGCCTTCTAAGCCAACAAATTGTTTATACTGCTATTTGATCAACCTTTTCTTCCCCTTTCTCCTCTTAACATGCTGGAACTACAGAAAGAAAAACATTTACTTTAATAAGTGTTAACATTTACACAGGGATTTCTGGCTCCTGACTATGACCACCTGCCTTACTGGATTTGAAGACCAATCTTCTACAGTGCTGAGTAGCTCTCATTTTCTTCTATATAATCAAAGAACATTATTTAATCTCCAAAGTCCTATCATACAACCATTGCTTCTTCTATTAAAGAAGGCAAGGCCGAACAAATATTCCCAACACTTGGTGGAGAGGTTTCCAATAATCCCGAGCTCCCCGAGGGAACTATTCTAGGGGTAGCTCACTAAAACACTGCTCCTCTCGCACCGACAAATCTCCTACAGAAGATGCTCCAATTCTCAAGTTCAAAATCACGTGGATTTTTGAATTCTGTTTAGTACCTCAAAAGGTTCCTCTAAACAATTTTATAACCAGCTTCAAAATCTGTTAAGAATCCAGATGGCATTTAGCCCGTTCTGGACATTTATAGCAATTTTCCACTTGGCTTTAAACAGACTGACATCACCTATACCTACAACATAGCGTGCGATTCTTGCTGCCAAGTAATCGTACGTGCAATTGCTTCTGCAGAGCTGGAATTTCTTTCCTGTAAATATATTATACATTATTTAATAGTATATATTGATATCAAAGTACCTATATATAGTATCCTTATAAATATATTATTAACTCGCTGCTTTACAAGTGCTGGCTTCAGTTCATTCTCATTTCCACAGCTGCTGCCGCTCCGGTACTGCAGTAGTCAAACTCCGAATTGTACCGAGAAGCAACCAGAAAGGAGAAGGTAGAGTGGAAACATCAGTAGACACGTGCCTGAGTCAGTCAGCCAACTCCTATATAGATGTCAGCATGTCTCTGTGCAAGAGTAAGAATTTACGAGATCAGACCTTAATTTTTTGCATCCCAAACAATAGTAAAGCTGGGCAAATGATGACAAATTAAACTAAACACAGTAACAGTTTGTATCTATTAAACAGAATATGCAAATTCAGTCATACATAATGTTATCACAACTCATTTATTTTGGCTTCTTCAAATATTCACGTTTTAATGGAATCATTACTCAGAAATTTTGGCATATATATAGGCATATATCTAAAGACGCTAAAGATGCACAGAAACAACCTTTTTGGACTAATCTTCAGCTTGCCACAGTTGCTACTTATGCCCATCTACACGAGCTGAGGATGTGGCTGGAAGCGCCACGTCAGCCCAGCTCGAAGAGCAAAGCTCCTTCAGGAAGCACCAATTCATCAAGTCCATCACTTGCGACACTGGCAGCAAACCCACCACAGAACGCTAACAATTACTTTTCCGCAAATACAGAACATTGAGACATAAGAGAGCTAAGTAAGTGAGAGAGACTCTGTTGAACGCTACGCACTGAGGGCAGTTTCCCTTGCAGGATCCTGATCTGTTCGCTACCCAGAGCATCCCTCGCCGCACTGGAATTGCTCCAAGCGTATTCCGCAGATCAGACAGAATATTTCACTTTTTTCCTAATCAGAAAAACAGAAATATTTCCTTCTTGTTGTTTCAAGAGAACAGAATTTCAGAGTCATTCTGATAAGCAAAAAAACACAGCATACTGTCAGAAAATGTATTTCTTTGATTTTCTTACTTGCCCACACTATGATGCTGGCTGTATTTTTGAAAATGGAACTACTACTAAAAAAAAAAAAACCTTTCAAGGCTAGTCAGATGAAACATCTTTCTAATGTAAAAACATTTCCCTCATTTCCCTCATAGCAACAATAACATCAGACCAACCTAACTGGGGCAATTTCAAAGCAAGCAGGAGAATACCACAGCTGAAGACCCACAGCCAGCAAGAGGCAAAAAAAGAGGATAAAAGTCCATTTCTACTTTCTTTTGATTTGCTATCTGCTATTCCTGTAGTTTCATCTGCCTCAGAAAAAGATTTAATTTATTACTTATGAAGCATACTTAATTTTGAAACAATTATAAAAGTCTGAACTTTGTTCCATTTCAAAAAGTGCATTTTTTAAGGGATTTTTCTTTTTTTACTAATACGCTGAAATGTTTTGCATCTTCACACACACAGTGCTTTCTCATTCACTGGGATTATTGAAAGGTTACACAACATACACATGAGCTACCTTTGAAACCCAGAGAGGCACGAGTATATACACACAGGTCTTCTCTTCACAGGAATACCAATATGTGAGAGCGCAACTCTTCTGGAGCGCGAGGCACAAAAATCAAACCTGCACATCAGAGGACTTAGTCACTCCCGGGTGCTTTTTAATACAACCATACAGAGTTCAGTCCCATCGTGATGCACTTGTTATTCGCTATTCAGTACCGCAAAGGATTTGAGTGTTTCCAATCTATGGGCTGTGGCATAGACAGGACACGGCACGGGATGAAGGCTTTCCATGCCTTCAAAAGAAAATCAATATTCTATTAAACTTTTGAAGAAATCTTAAAGGTCCATTTGGTCTTATTTTCAATTATTCTGCAGAGGTGTCAAAGGCCTTTGCAAACATACCTTTTTTTTTTTTTTTAAAGCCTCCATTAGCACGTAGATCTCCATCTGGGAAACACACCAGGGTGCATGATTTTCCATCTTTAAGTACTTCCAGACACTACGGAAGCTAAACAACTCTGAACATGGTGTCAGATACCAGGTCCTCAGAGAACTCATGTTTAACACAGGAAAAAAAGAAATAGGGGAAGGGAAAAAATAACGGGGCGGGGGGGGGGAATACTCAAGCACAATTATTTCTACATGGTAAATGTAAAATAATTTGTTCAAGCCCATGCTGCAAACCAGTAATACCAGCCTTGGCTCCAGAATTCACAAACTCCTAGCTATGTGCTCAATCCTTTTAGGCCACATTAACTCAGTTTTAAACCAGAAGAGACTGCCTGCAAGTGCTGCAAAATTGAATCAATCACTGATTGACTAGTAAGAAGGTACTGATTTATAGTGTGCCTGAACTGACCTGAAGTAAGTGACAGCTCTGGCTAGGAAAGAGGATCAGTGAACCCAAAGATTAAGCTCTGTTTCAATAGAAACAACCTGCCAGATACTTTCTACAAGCAAGTAGATATTTTAAAAGCTCAGGCTGTGATTCTGTGAATTACTCAAGAAAAAAATACCAAAACCTGCACTCTCAAAATAATAATATTAAAAGCTGGAAGCAGACTCTCTTCAAGCTTCTTCATTTTTGCTTAGATTCTTTCAAGGTATATTGATTTTCAGACTTTATATTGTTATGTGACTAGAGAATAGAAAGGTATCTGAAACAGTTTATTTCCAGGCAGTGCTTCCATACAGTAGGAAATTTATTTAAAGCCAAATAAAAGACCACTAGCTTTCTTCTTCCCATTTAAACCAACAAGAAACCTCACACTGACTTCAGTGGGTTTCAACGTTTTCCCATTTTGCATTTCCTCTTCTGGCTGCATTCATGAAAATCGGCAACGTGGGGGGAAAGGGTACGGAGACCAAGACCATACAGGAGAAGCTGTTAGCTCAGTGAAAGGTTTTCACTTGTGGTTATATTTCATACACATTTGTCTTACAGAAACTAAACTTTATTACTATCATTTGTCACTAGAATAAGGGTATCCCTGCATTAGAGCATTCTTAGAGGTTATATGGACAGGGTCAGTCACACCAAGTCAGGTAACTCGTTATGTCATGGTTTCAATCAAGGATGACTATAATGAGCAACACATATTTTAAGTATTTGTATCTAGTATCCTAATTACTACATAGCATGATATAAGATTTAGTAGAGCAAACACCTTGCATGGAGTTACTCAACAAGTCACAAAGAGATGGAGGAGAAGGGTTTTACTCTTCGTTGAGGCAAGGAATAATTTTAAATATAGGAAATTATATACATTTGGATCTACAAAGAAATAAAGCATTGTCTATTTTAATTAAGATGACTGTTCACACTAACCCCTGGATAAGAAAAATAAACTAGATTATGGTTAAAAGGTTAAATTTGTCTGCATCTTTTGTCAGGCTTCAGAAGACTGCCTGGCCATAAACACCAGCATACTTACCAAAATTCTCCAGTTAGCACTATGGGAAGCATCAACAACACAAGAAGAGGGAACGCTTGACCACAACCACGTCAAAAAAAGGCTCCAGCACATCACATAGACAAAACTTTCCAGTTTAACCTTTGTAAATCTACAAGTAAGTGAAGGTTTTCTCTCATTTCTCCATCCGCAATTTTGCTGGTTTGAATTCTGTAGACGAATGCCTGTTTGCGTTTTGCCTTAACTGTTCTGAGTCAAGCATGCTCTCGCGTTACTTGGGCAGGAACAAGCATTTCTCTTTCAGCGCGGCACATTACTGAGCGAGGGCAGCCGCGGGCTGGCAGTAAGTGCTCTAGCCCGGCTGCAAGTTTTGCAGGGCACGGAAAGGCTAAACATACGCTCCCCAGCCGGAGCCGCCAAGGTCGGGAGATTGCTCCCAACCTAAGGATCAGGATGAACAGAAGAACGTTGGTAGCCAGGAAGGTTCTTCATTACACAAAACAAAATATTGGAGAACACATTTGACTCCTGAGCATCCCCAGGGAATCTACTACATATATCCAGCATCTTGCTGAAATAAAGTGTCAACAGGGGGGTCCTGAAAAGCATACATGGCCTCTCCCCCCCCCCTTTAAACTCTTTTTGTACTTCTCTCATACTATTTTCAAACTGGAAATCCCACTTCATTAAGTGAACCAAAGCCATCACTGTCCCTTATTCAAGTATTTTCATAAACTCTGCTTGCTCTCCTGGCATCTATCGAGCATAATGTTAACAATTACAGGGAGACAGAGTTTATCTTTTCGCCTTCAAGTAGGTAGTTCATCATTAAAACTCTATACTACGAGACTATAGTTAAATGTTATCTGAACTTCACAGCTGTCTAATTTACTTCCTTTTCTCTCTCTTCTTTCTCTACGCATAGTTTTCACTTAGCAAAATGAAAGCTCTTACAGATTAGTCTTCCCTTTTTAAAACTAAATACAGTAACTTATATTCCAGGTACTGCTCAAAGGTGTAGAAAACAGTCAAAACTTTGTGTTTCAGGGGAAAAAAGAACTTAAAAATTACTTTTATTTATTTTTTTTGGTCTGGATCCTTCTAAAGGTCAAATATTTCACTTCTTCCACAAAGTGGCTGCAGTAAGCTAGAAACTAGCAATGGCAAAATTTTCACATGGTGTTCCCCCCGCCGCAGACAGACTGCTGTACTACGTCAAAGTTTCCTAACAATAGCTTTTTGTGAGAACTAAGACATTTTGGGATGTGTACTACTTCTGCCGTTTAGGACTGGTCTTCCATAGGAGGAAATAATGGAAATTATTAAACTACATATATCTTAAACTGCCTCATACAAGCTAATTCTTCCTCAGTCACAACTTCTAGCATTTAAGCCCCCTCTTCCACTCCAAACCCTGTGAAGTGTAACACATACCCCATTCATATGCCAGGAGATCACAATCCACACTTTTCACAAATACTCAAGGACTTTAACACACCGCTTACATTACAACTAACACTTTCTCTTCTTTTTTCTTTTCCAAACTTTCCAACACCACTACCGCATTTCCCTCAGACTCTCAGTTGCAGTAAGCCACAAAGCTCCCCAGAGAGAAACTTCTTCAAGCCAGCACAGCCTCCATGTCAGGAGTTCAAACTCAGCTCCCAACCTTTCAAGCACTCGACACCAACGGCTCTGTTGTTCAGCAATCTGTGCTTCCCTCAAGCCTGCACGTAGAAAAAAAGCTTAAATTCGTAATCCTTTCCTGCAGAAGCAGATGCCACGCCACCTCAAAGCACAGAGGATTACATCAAGTGTACGACCCTCCACTGGAGAGCGTATGTACAGACAACTCAAAATATTCTGATACAGGGTTTAGGGAGATCAGAGCAACTGCAAGGATGGGAAGGGACCGAAAATCACTAGTATCTTCTTTTTCCATTCTGGTAACACGATTTTTTTCTTAAACTTACTTTCTTAGTACTGCACTATAACTAACAAATGAGAATCTATCAAAATCTTCCATAAAACCATGCAAAGCAAACAAAACATTGTATAAAAATGCAAAAATAGCCTAACAAATAAAAACAAAAACAACAACTTCACAATTACAGCATAGTCATTCTAAGTTCAACTACATTAATCTTTATTTCATGCAAGAAAATTCCACCTGGAGAAGTCCGAATACTCCATTCTACGCTGATGGCACCTGGGCTACTGTGAGATATACACAGAATCATAGAATCGTTTAGGTTGGAAAAGACCTTTAAGATTATCAAGTCCAACTGTTAACCTAGCACTGCCAAGTTCACCACTAAACCATGTCCCTAAGCACCACATCTACAGGTCTTTTAAATACCTCCAGGGATGGTGACTCCACCACCTCCCTGGATACTTCCAGAGATGGCGACTCCACCACCTCCTGCCCCAGCCTGTTCCAAAGCTTGACCACCCTCTTGGTGAAGAAATTTTTCCTAGTATCTAGTCTAAACCTCCCCTGGCGCAACTTGAGGCCATTTCCTCTCATTCTATCACTTGTTACCTGGGAGAAGAGGCCAACACCCACCTCACCACAACCCCCTTTCAGGTAGTTGTAGAGAGCAATAAGGTCTCCCCTCAGCCTCCTCTTCTTCCGGCTTAACAACCTCAGTTCCCTCAGCTGCTCCTCAT
>NW_010546066.1:0-5109 GCF_000687285.1 Phaethon lepturus | reverse complement strand
CCAGTACAGCAGCACAGAAACAGCAGCGATGTCCCAGCCACCCGCCAGCCCAGGCACGTCGCCATTGCTGTTACCACAATGGTCCCAGGCCCAGCAGAGTCAGACGACCAGCAATGCAGCAGCACGGCAGCAACAAAAGCAAAAAGCAGCCACTAATGAGCACTAGACTTTAACATACAGTAAGGAAAGCAAACCCATGGCAAGCACAGGAGCCTGCCAATTAATAGCTAAAAAGGAATAACTGCTATAAATTCAGCCTAGCACATTCCAGTGAAATCTGTCATTATCTCAGACCCTTTGAGCCCCATGTTGGGTTCTATTTTCTCTCCCCTGTCCAGCTGAGGAGGGGAGGCACAGAGTGGCGGTGGTGGATAGCTGGTGTCCAGCCAGGGTCAACACACCACAGCTTATGCACAGCCACAGACGCTTCGAGGTGTCCTGCTCCTGCGTGGACTCATCCACAGGCCACAGTCCCTTCGACTCGAGTTCACACTGGAGCTCCAGCCTGTCCAGTACAGCAGCACAGAAACAGCAGCGATGTCCCAGCCACCCGCCAGCCCAGGCACGTCGCCATTGCTGTTACCACAATGGTCCCAGGCCCAGCAGAGTCAGACGACCAGCAATGCAGCAGCACGGCAGCAACAAAAGCAAAAAGCAGCCACTAATGAGCACTAGACTTTAACATACAGTAAGGAAAGCAAACCCATGGCAAGCACAGGAGCCTGCCAATTAATAGCTAAAAAGGAATAACTGCTATAAATTCAGCCTAGCACATTCCAGTGAAATCTGTCATTATCTCAGACCCTTTGAGCCCCATGTTGGGCACCAAAAAAACTGTTTGGTTTAACCAAACCAAGCTAGTTTAACCCCAGCTGGCAGCTAAACCCCAGGCAGGTGTTCAGCCATCTCCAGAAAAGCATGGAAGAATACAACATGGATAATGCTGTTGTGCTCCCTAGTTGCTAGGGAAGCAAAGCTTTAAAACAATTATATATTATTTATCTAAATAATGTGGTTTTATTTATTTAAATGAAGAGATTTCTTTCTCCAGTGTGGCTAGTTGGCAGTTCCAGTCAAACAGTAACTTGCTAGGGAAAGCAAATTACTCCCATGAACCAGTAACATAAATAAGGTTAAAGGAGGAGCCGTTATCACGTTGCCTGTGAGGACCAGAAATGGTCCAAGCACAACAATGGAAGATGTGGTTTTTAGCATTTGAAAAATGTATTACTACTTGCTCCACTCCCAGCTGGAAATGATCTCTCCCCCATTGCATCTGCAGAACCATAAATGGGATTTTGTCAAGGACCTTGTACTTGCAGTGACTCATCCCTCCTCGGGATGCATGAATCCAAGGGGTGCCGCTGAAATTACCAAGTAGAAAGTTAAAACCTACAGGCAAACAAGTTATGAAACACATATGAACCACACAATATAAATACAGATGCAGATTAGGCACATTTGAAAGAAGTCCACCATGGGCCCTTAATGGTGTGTATGTGATCTCCAGCTCAGGAAGTATTTGAACAGATGACTCCTAGAATATGGGACAAGATATTAGGAGAATAATCCTTCTGTATCCTTTCCATACTCTTCTCCAAATCTGGCACTGGCCACTGTCATGGGCAGAAAAGGACAGTCTCTGGCCTGACACCGTGCTAACTTCTGTGTTATGATCTTACCCCCAGACCTTTATCTGTGCTGGAGGGCCCTTTAAAGTTAATTCTACATGAAAACAGCTGTATTCTATTTGTGTGTATTTTACGTACCTATGCATTTTATAGGCCTTCAACTTAAATAATTCCTGTCTCATGTCTGAGAAAGCTGTTTATCTGCATTACAGGACTGTGCAGTTAGGTATATTTTTAAAGTTACATGTTGATTAATTTTCAGGTTTTTTTCTTCTTCGTCCATTTTGAATGGATCAAAAAGTTTTTGAATGGTCATACAGTTTCTTGTTGTGTCTGTATGCCCCTCACTACAAGAAGGCCATTGAGTTGCTGGAGGGTGTCCAGAGAAGGGCAACGAAGCTGGTGAGACATCTGCAGAACAAGTCTTCTGAGGAGCAGCTGAGGGAACTGGGGTTGTTTAGTCTGGAGAAGAGGAGGCTGAGGGGAGACCTTATCGCTCTCTACAACTACCTGAAAGGAGGCTGTAGTGTGTTGGGTGTCGGTCTCTTCTCCCAAGTAACAAGCAATAGGACAAGAGTAAATGGCTTCAAGTTGCACCAGGGAAGGTTTAGATTGGATATTAGGAAACATTTCTTCACCGAGAGAGTGGTCAGGCATTGGAACAGGCTGCCCAGGGAGGTGGTGGAGTCACCATCACTGGAAGTGTTCAAAAAACGTGTAGACATGGTACTTCAGGACATGGTCTAGTGGGCATGGTGGTGTTGGGTTGACAGTTGGATTTGATGATCTTGGAGGTCCTTTCCAACCTTAATGATTCTGTGATTCTGTGATTCTATGTATCTCTTCTCTATAGCCATATGCAAGCACAGCAGGCCTTCAGTGATGTGAAGAGGCTCCAAAACAGTGTTTTTCACATAATTAGCACATTTACTCTTCAACATCTCTTCATATTATACAGAAGACAAAATTATAAAGGTCCTTGTGAAGAAACTGAAAAATACTTACCATAAGCTAATTTCAAGAGAGATTCATACTTTCAACACTGATTTTAAATACAAAGATCTGTCTTGGACATAAAAGGCAACTCTCTCTTCCCGTACTTTTACCTGAACTGTTTGTGTATAATTTGATGGGAAATACCTAAAATCTTGCAAGAAGATACTTTTAAGTTATTAGCCAGGAGGACAGACATCAAACGCCTATTACAAATGAGAAAGGAAGCACCACCCACTTGGCTCGGAAAGCTTGTAAACAGGGTAGTATCAAGGTGATGGGAGGGGAAAAGGAAAAACGAAAGTAAACTCTTGCCATTTAGTCAGCAGGGAGGGGAAAGGCAACAGTGGCATCAAGAAAACAGAAAAACAGAAGAGCAATGAGCCAGGTAGGCAATCTTTTGAAGGGCTTTTGAAGTGAAACTTGGCTGCAAGTCAATCAGACCTCAAAAAAGTTAATGAAAAGTGGTAGATAAGCTTCAGTGTAGAAAAAGGTGAGGCAATGAACATAATAAAAAAATAATCGAGACCTTGTATGCTGAGCTCAGTAGTGGCACTTACATCTCAGGAAAGAGATCTTGAAGTCACTGTTGCTGCCCCTATGAAATCATTGGCTCTGTCAGAGGCAGCAGCAAAAAAAGTCAACAAAAATCTTAGTGTCATCCAGAAAGGTATTGAGAACAAGGCAGTGTCCTTATTTTGCTGGTCTGTGAAACCTTGGTACATGTAGCCATACCTTGACTAGTGGTACAGTTCAAGTCTCCACATCTCGGCAGGAACTCATGGAGTTAGAGAAGTTATCACTGCACCTAAAAGATCAAGGGAATGAAGCAGCTGCCTTACAAGAGATGGTGTCTCTCATTTCTGACATGAAAAGGCTGAATGGTAAATCTGACTGACCTTTACAAAGTCATGAAGGTGATAAACTGAATGTTGAACTGTTATTCACCAAAGTCAGTAATGTTATTAGAATGGGCACTTGTTGAAACAAGTAGTATATGAGTTTGAAACTTATAAAAGAAAATTGTTTTTATGCAACAGGTGCATTGCTGGAATGAGAGGCCTTGGGGGTTTGTGGAAGCAGACTGTACTGTGGAGTCAAAAAGGGATTTAGACAGATGGATGAGCAAGGGTCCATAAATAGGTGCTAAAAGGAAGAGATGAGGATGTGCTGTCTAACATTCCTAGTTCGGTGACTGTGAATGCTGGAGGAGCACGAGGACTATGAAAAGGGACCATGGATAAGCCAGGCTTATACACAGCATGTCATTCTGCCAGACAAAATACTGAGTGACAAGAGCCACTACTCTGACTCAGTAGTGCATATTACTATGTTCTTAAAATGACCATCTATTGGCTTCTTGTATAATGAACCACATTTTACCCTGTGTCTTCTGGCATCCATAGCTGGCTGCCATAGCCTTGTGTTTGAGTGATGTGGAACAACATAGGGCTTCTTAGGTATGAAAAAGGGCACATTTCGCCTTAAAAAAAGCGCCAGTTTTGGTACCTGCTGCTGAGACTGTATTGAAGACCCTCCAAGGCTGGGTTCCCAGTTCCTGCTCTGGCCCAGCCTTCCACCAGCTTCCTCAGCATGGGGAGTTTCCACCTACTAATAGCTTATCTCTAGCTAACTGATACTGCCTAGCAGCTGCTTCCCTCTCCCTGCAGATATGCTAAGCAAAAGATATTTGTGCAATATGTTTGAGCTGACCAGAGGAAGACATCAAGTTTCTGAGGAATTTCTTGCAGAGCGTACTCGCTTGTAGAGTTCATTCTTTCAGAAGATGCATGAGAAGTGTAACTTTAGATATCTATCTTTAACAGGCAGTTTTCTGACTACTGAAAGGGAGAAATAGGATTCTGCAGAGGTGCAGGTTCTCCTACATTGCAAGTTACATATCTTGAAAACTCAAACATTATGGGCAACATTACTCACAGCAGCTGACAGGAACCTGTTACAACTATTTGCTGTGTTTCTGGTTCCTGCCCCTGAACTGCTCAAAGCTGAAATTGGCCATCACAAAGTTATGAAAACACTGCAGGCTTGTAAAAGCTTGTAAAAGTCTGTTCCCAAATGACTTGAATCGTTAGTTTTGTTATCAAGGCACTGAGTAACAGAGCAGTGGGGTTGAGTTACCAATATGCCCTGACAGCTTGGTGCTACTTGGGCACTGCAACACAGCAAACCAGTTCAATTTGGGTTATGGCTTGCTTGTCTCTTTGGGGCCAGTCCGAAGCAGCAGAGTGTATTTCTGCTTCTTTTTTTTTTTTTTTCTTTTTTTCTTTTTCTTTTTCTTTTTCTTTTTCTTTTTCTTTTTCTTTTTCTTTTTCTTTTTCTTTTTCTTTTTCTTTTTCTTTTTCTTTTTCTTTTTCGAGACGGGAGACCGTGGGAATGTGACCTTAATTTGTTGGGCAGGGGCAGGCAGGCCGGATCCCAAGGCTGAGTCCTGACTTTTCACTTTCACTTCCAGCCCATCCCTGCA
>NW_010546065.1:26388-26768 GCF_000687285.1 Phaethon lepturus | reverse complement strand
CCCCCCCCAAAAAACCAACACCCAAAAAAGGCCGAGAGGAGAGAAATCCCCATCCTCACGCCCGGCCCCATTACAGCGTCGGCACTGGGTTTGGTTAAAATTTGGAGGCTTATTTTTTCCTCTTGGCATGAGACACAGAAAGCCTCCCGGTAGGCTAGGTGCACCCTCGCGAGGTCTTTTAAGTTTGTCGTCTGCCATCATTCAGGTTTCATTGATTCTAGTTGAAAAATAACCTTACAAGAACCTGAGCTGCACAAATGTTCGTCATCCTAATGTCCTGACACAACCTAAGCGAGGCAGGAGCTGAAAGAGGGGGAGAAAGTGAGGCTATGTGCTTTCCCGGTCAAGGCTGGGAGGAGAGCACCGTGTGCTGAAGAATA
>NW_010546065.1:23554-26357 GCF_000687285.1 Phaethon lepturus | reverse complement strand
TGGGGGAGGGAGTCGAAATTGTCCTGAGACCCTATTCAATCCAGCAAGGAAGATGGAGGATCTTGCTGCTGCAAAAAAAATGCACGGCAGAAATCTCAGCCAGCTTCTCTCTGACTTGTTACCTCCCTTCAAAAAATAAATAAATAAGCAGGAAAAGAATCAAAGCAAACCCCCATGATTTGCTGTAACGTTTTCCATGATACCTTTATCCCACACGCTTTACAGTCAGAGGGTCCAGTGATGGAGGTATGTGAGGAGCAGGGATAAAGGCTCTGAGGTTTATCGTCACAGGAGGGGGAGAAGTATCAGATCAGGCTTGAAAGGAGACTTGTCAGACAGTGAGGTAGGGAGAAAAAAATGCCTGTTCCAGGCAGCTGGACCTGGAGAGGAGGAGGAGGAAGTGGAAGTGGCTCCAGCACCTACAGTTCTGATGCTGGGTGGAAAACCTATGGAGAGATGTTGTAGACAGATGGGGGAGTGGGGAGGAAGGATGTCCAAGGAAAGACCTTGGACCGGCTTCTTGGAGGGCTTTAAAAAGGGGGAATTTTGAATTGAATCAGGACACGAGCAAGGATGGAGTGTTGCTAAGCTGAATGTTATGTAGCAGGACTTTTCAGCATGAAAGAAAAAAGAGGTTGAGTTTTCTGACTCAGCAATGTTTGGGGGAGTTGGTAGGGCCAAGAGGTCTTTGTAGCTAGCTCAAGGGATGATAGTGACTCGGGCCAGGATTGCAGCTGAGGGGATGGCAAGAGGGCGTATGGCTTTCCTTTTCCACAGCTAGTTTCTCTGGTAGGGGGACCTTCTGTTAAAATGTCTTTGAAAATTTCTGTTAATTATGTTGGAGTCTGGCAACAGCAAGGACAAAATACTCATCCCTTGTGAAAATATGCGTGGGGATGAAATAAAGCTTTTTCATGAATGCTCCCGCACACCCTGCCCTTCTGCATGCATGGAAACAGCAAGTTTGTGCAAACACGCCTGCTTGTGTAGCACATTATTCCTCTTGCGGGGCAACGTGCACATGTTGTAAGCGTCGATCTTGCACAGACATGGCCCAATTCTCGTGTTTTCCTCAGTTTACATAATAGCTTATTCTATCAGCCTGGTAGCGGTAGTATTTGACAGCCAACTTTGCAATAGCATGAAATACGATGTGAGGCTCAGGGCAGCTGAGACTTAAAACCAGTATGTGCCACGTTTTAGCTTTTCCATTCACGGCAGCGTTCCCGTGACGGAGCAGGCACATATCACAGACGTCGCACGCGCAAGTGACGCCATAAAAATGTTGTGCACATACACATGCAGAGAGGACTGATCTCGGGTCACATGTACTCGAAGTTGCTCTCTTTGGGAAGAAGCTGAAGCAGTGCCGGCTCGTCGCAGACAGAGCTTGCGCGCTGCTCCTGCACACGCAGATTACATGCATGCATGCTCCACCTTTCCTCTCCAGGATCACCTGTTTGAATTCCAGCTGGGCTGGCAGCACGGGGATGTTTTGCACCCCCCTGGATGGGGATTTGGTGCCCTTTCTGTTCCAGCTTGGCGCTGGATGGGCTTGAGCCACAAAAGCTTAACAACAGGGAACACTAATGAGCCCCCGCTTGGCATGCCGAGAAGAAAGGCCAAGTGCTGAGCGGGCATAAAAACGGTGTCGTGGAGCCCCCTGACCAGAGCCTGAGCCTCGGCGTGAAGGCTGGGGAGGGAGCGGAGTCTCCGGAGTTGGGAACAAGACGGCAGTGCTGCAGCAAAGGCACAAGAGGAGACCATGTTGGGGGGAGGAGAGCAGGCTTCTGCTTCCACATCATCTGAAAACTCAACCTGCTGTCAGGACAGAAGGAAGGCTTGTGCATATTTTATGTCACTTTTCTCCTTCCAGGACAAGCTGCTGATCTGATCAGCTATGCGCTTTAAGATCCTCGATGCGCCGATCAGCAAGTATGAGTGGAGGCCAATAACCAGCCTTGGCCTCCTGCCTCCGCTCCTTTGTGGACAGTCGGTTGCATCCCGTGCCGCCCTTCCCCGGAGAGTGCGTGCACGATTAAACCCTGCACGCCGCTCCTCAACTATGGCATGGGATGTGAGTGGCTGCATGGAGACAGGGACAGAAAATGGCATCTTGTCAGGGCTGGGCGGGGGGTGGCCAGGAGGGGAGTTGGCCATTTCTTGCACTGTTTGCTGATGTCTAGAAGGAGACTAAATGGGTACATTGGTTTTCCTTTGAACGGATTGCGTGTTGCTCCAGTTGGCTGCTCTCGCCTCCGAGGTCTTCAGCGGCAGCTCAGGAGTTGGTGGGGTTGGCAGTAAACAAAAGGTATTTCACTCCTTCAGCCTGGATTTTGTGGTGTTGGGGGCTGACAGGCAAGAGGATTTTTCCTCAGCGGTTGTTCGGTGCTGCTCCTGCGTGGCGGAGCTGCTGGAGCCACCAACATTGCTCCTACCCACCGGAGGTGTGAGGACCACCGATGCGCCCTGTCCTACATGTAAGGGTGCAGGTATCTCGGGCATCGCAGTTTTGATAGCAGTCTTGCACGCACAAACACATTATTCCTGTGTCCTGTAAGCAAATTCATTGCCCTAAACACCATTTTGGGACACATGGGGAAGCAAATATTTTTGCTACGTGATGCAGGCTTCTGCACGTAACTGAGTTAACGTCATCCCTGCTTTATCCTTCGCTTGTCCTGTTTGAGAAATGACAGTTTTGGGCATGGAGGTCCCGCAGAACTTGAGACCCTGACACTGATTTGATGGGCAGCCTTAGACAAATCGCTTTAAAGCTCTTAGCGATCTTCCTGCTGCAATC
>NW_010546065.1:19270-23523 GCF_000687285.1 Phaethon lepturus | reverse complement strand
GTAAAATGGGGGCAATGCCTGTCCACCTCCCAGGGAAGGAGCAGCAGACCAAATTGCTTGCATACAGTTGTGAAGCGTCGCGTGCTCCTGTGCAGACACTACGGCGGGCTCGCACACCGTCGCACGAACAAAGCATGCGGTTTTGCACCGGGTGTGACTCATGCTACGATAAATTTTGCTAGAAGTATGCGCAGACACGGCGCTCGGTTGGACAGTGAATTCTGTTTTGTCCTTCCAGCAGAAAACAGCGCAACTTGCCAGTGACACGGACTGTACATGTATTCCCATAACAACAATATTATAAACATATGGTAGACCTGGTGTAACAACTGCTGTCCGTGTCTCCACGCAAAACAAGGAGCCGATTAAGAAAAACTTGAGGCTGTCTGAGGCTGTATCTCCCCAGACTGTGATCTCATCAGCTTTCCCAAGCTAACCGCAACCTGGTCACTGCTCGGATTGTAAACTTGGGTTGCGGGGGGGGAGAGCAATTTGCAGGAATGACTGTTTGTGATTCAGTCCGCTTCCCTCTGACTCAGTACTGAACCATCCCTCGGTAGGGTATTTGGGGATAGTATGCTTCGGACGTCGCGCATCAGTTTAGTTCTTGGAAGAAATTTTGCAGTACCCGGGCTTGCTTACAACTGAGTTTTGCCTTAGCGTCTTTTGTAAAAAACAAAATCCTGAAAAGTACTTCTGTCTATTAAAGACACCATGGTAAATTTTTGCCAAAAGAAGTGGAGGGGGGGCGGGGGGTGGTCTTAGCCCTGGGCACTTTGCCAGAGTCGAGCTCAGGAAATTGCAGTCTATCTAGGTAAAACTCCCCTATAGTTTAAATGAAAAAAAGTATTCATCTCTTACTGTCTTAAAGGGTTAGGCACCATGTTTATCTGGAGCCTTAAACAGACAGTACATTCTAGCTGGAGAGGTGCTTACAGTTGCTTGCTGGGAGAAGAATTTTTTATGCAAAAACTGTGGCTTTTTTGCATTTTTGGGACGATTCTAATTGCCAAACACTGTATGTATTTTAGGTTATTGCAGGCTTGAATGAATATGTGGATCAACATACAACTATAAGTGCAAGGAAATACACTGGTGTGGTGTTTGCACAGGGGGCAGGCAGCTAGCAAATACATGTATTTTCTGTACCAGAAAAATAAGGACCAGTTTTTTAGTCTTGTGTGTGTGCATCTGGGGGCTGGATTTTGTATGTTTAGCAGCAGTTGCTTTTGTAAGCTGCTGCTAAGGCACGTAACTGGCCATGTGCAATTGCAGTAATGGAATGTGAAAATGCAACTACACACAGACCTGTAATCTTGCATGCAAAACACTGCTGGTCTAGTTCTCCAGGTACAAAAAATGGCCTGAGATTGTACTTGCCTTTCATTTAACTGCGTTCACCTGCATTTTTCAGGTGGCAGCTGTGTGTATGGAGTGCTGAATGATTATCCTTGCTATTTTTGTTCCAAGAAGAAGGAGAAAATTAAATCATTACTAGTGATCGGGGTAGTACATGTGTTGCGGTAAGTGCAGGATGAAGTGTGTGGGGGTTTGCAATGATAATTTGATAACTCTTTGAAATCCCAGGGAAATGCATGGGCAAAGAAGGAGAGCGAATAGGTGAGCTTCTGTTCCCGCTGCAGACGAGGAGTATTGAACCACTGAGCTGGTCAGTGGTGTCAGGATCTGGCCTCGCCTTCTGCCAAATCCGGTACTTGCAGGGCCCCCCAAAACAGAACGTCCATTTGGGCACAAATGGATGCAGGGCTGAATATTGACACCGGTGTGGGTGTCCTGGAATACTCCAGCCCAGAGCAGCGCGGACCGAAGCGTGGAGCAGGTTTCCTGCTCCTCCCTCAGCGGGTGCGTCTCAGCCCTGCCCTGGCGAGGCGGGGGCGGCTGGGGGGGGACGGGGAATAGCTCACTTTCTCCACTGCTTCACTCTCTGGCTTCTCTGGTGACAGTGATAACAAAGGGCTGCTCGGCATTAGGTGATACGGATCTCTCTCAGCCCACTAAACCTGAGTCCCCGCAGGCTTCTCACTAGCCCTCGGGGCTTGGGTGTCACTGTCCACTCACTGCCTGGGGTGGCCTGGGACTGTCCCCCTGGAGACAGAAGGCTGCGCCTTCTCCACGAGGTCTGGAACCATGGATTTCTTCCTACCGGAAACTGTGATTATATTTTGGAGTTATTTCTTGCCATCCTGGGTCCTTGACTGCAGTCACTTCCATTTTGTGTGCTGTTCTTTGTAATCGAATCTATCGATGTATATTTAATCTGCTTGGCACCATGGTTCGTAACTAGGCACTGCTTCCCAGCCTTCTGTCACTTGTTTTCACAATTACCATCCTTAAGTTAGGGTGGATGCCTGCCGCTCAGCATTTTGCCCGATTGCTATGCTGTCTTGGAGGATCTGTGCTTGACAGTCAGGTCCACAGTCAGCACAGCTCCCATCCTTTGATCTGAATGTCAGCCAGGTGTGTAAGGACTTGGGTAATGGAAGCAAAGCCTGTTGGCTTTAATTCTCCTCTCTGCCACTGATTTGCTGTGTGTGATCACGGGCAAGTCCTTTAACCTCAGACAGACTCAGCTGACTTACCTACTCCAGAAAGGTGTTATAATGCTTAATTATTGCCAGCTCTTCAGAAACCCCCAGGGGAAAAAAAATGCGTTTTATTCAGAAATGTCTCTGACCTCTCTGGCCTTTCTAAGCCGTCTTGGTGGTGCTAGGAGGTGTTCTCTTTCCTCCCTTAATAATGTTTCTTCAGTTTTTCATCTGTACATTCACCCACTCTCTCAGCTGCATGTAAAAATGCCAAGCTGTCTGAAGTCATGGAAATATTTTTATAAGCTTGACAGCCGCGACAAACATTCCTCCTCGGCAATAAACAAACAAGGTACACAACCTGCCATTAATATCAGTTTATAGCAGAGAGACCTTCGTCACTCATTGACGAGGGAATCCTAGACGATTCCTGTGCTAGCAAGCCATGAAGTAGTGTTGTCTGAGGTCAGGAAAATACCGTATCCTTTGGGTTCCTGTGTGCAGTGAGTAACTGGGAAGCTGTTTGCCCATGGGTATACAGGAGTGCAAACAGGCACCAGGTACTTGGTTTATTCAGGGCTCTTACAAACTATATTTGGCACAGGCATACGTGGCATTGGGGGCTTGGTGTTTGTAGACACAAACCCCCCATTTTCCATAGGGGCAGTTGAAACATGAAGGCGGTATGAATTAAACTGGGTAAATATTAGACACTTAAAAAAAAAGCTGCAAAATGGAAGGTGTTAGTGAGCGTTGCAGGAGCAGAGCCTCTGTTGCACAGCCTCCTGCGCACCCCACTTCTGTTTTCCGTGCAGCTGGCTGTAAGCTGGTAGGTACCTGAACCCGCATGGCAACATCTTGTCCCCATGGGAAATCTCCATGTAAGCACTCAGACATGTAAGCTTGTTTTGGTGCGTTCTAGTTTAATTTACTCTGAATATGTCTAAATCCGGATCTCCAGAGACTTTGGTGTCGGTGAACACCAAAGCAGTTTGGTGCTGTTCTTTTCCCAATGCTGCTTTGGTTTATCTCTCATTCTTCTAGCAGGCCCTCTTCCTGTCTTCTTTGGGTAGTGGGCTACCTCTGGTGTGCTCAGGAGAAGAAAGGCAAGACTGTTCTTCACCTGTATCTTTGATGGAAGACTTCAAGTCGGGAGTTAAGCTCCTTTCTACGATCTCACTCATTCACTGCCTTTCTCACAGTCTCTGAGCCTTAGTTCCTCTTTTCTTAAAATGAGTATGACAACTCTTGACTCTGCTTTTGCAAAACCTTTGAAAACTAAGGAGAAAAAAGTGCAGGGTTTTCTTCTTCGTTCTTGGGGAGACCATAAATCCTCTCCTCTCCTCTCCTCTCCTCTCCTCTCCTCTCCTCAGTTCTTATTATATTCTGTCCCTCTAGGTCTCTTCTACTTCCACCGCTCTTGCAATCTGTCTCTCTCTGCTGTTTCCACATCCCCTTCTATTTGTAGCTCCCTTCCTTCTGTTCATGTCATTTTCTTCTCTCACCCTGTATCTTCTACCCTCCCCCACTATTCATGCACCGCACACTCTTCCTATCACCTTCCTCTAGTTTATTCCCCAGATTCCTCCCTCGCATGTCTCTTCACCGTGGGCCCCTTTTTATTGTCCCTGGCTGCGTGTCCCTGCAGCCCAGACGCATGGGAGCTGCCGGCGGGGCTGGCGTGGCGGCCCGGGCCCGACTTGGAAA
>NW_010546065.1:0-19250 GCF_000687285.1 Phaethon lepturus | reverse complement strand
GGCTGGGCAGCCCCCCACTGTGGCCATGGCCCAGCCACCGGCCAGGCAGGGTGGAGCTTGCCCTCGGACGGAGCAAGGTGAGACTCCCTCCGCTTGTGTGCCGCTGGCTTTGGACAGGGCTGCCTTGAGTCTGAGCTGCAGCACGGTTGTCACTTCAATGTCCATGTGCTTTATTTCTCCCTGGGAGCCTGATGAAGTCTGTAGTTTCAAATTTTGTCTCCTGATGTCACCTTACCTCCTTAGACATGGCCTCGCGACTTGTTCTGGTCCATGCCTGTTGTCCTACTCCTGTTCCCGCAACTTCCCCCTGGCTCTAGACACTCTGCCCTGAAAACATGGATTGTCTTCTGCCTGGCTGCTTGGAGACATCTGTGCTTGTCAGGAGGAGGGTGACTGTCCCCCCTGCCATCGCTCCCAGCTGAATTCAAGGTCCCATGCTCTGCCAGGGAAAGCCATGATGGTAAGGGGAGAGGACTAGCACCGAATATCTGGGGAGGCCTCTGCACCTTGCTGGAGAGTTGTACTGAGCCTGCAAACCAGCACCCAGAGGGTCAGGGCAGCTGCGCTCTGTTCCTGTGCTTAGCAGGGGAAGAGAGTTGCTCTTTGAATGGGACAGGGCCAGCAGGGTCACTGCGTTAAGGAGAACCCCTCTCCCATCTGCCCAAGAGAGCCACCTGATCACATGCAGAGGCTATCGTGCTATCTGATGTGGGATAGAGTTTCCTCCAAGTCAGCCGGAGTGGATGCAGCCTATTTAACAACCTCCCTGCAGGGATGGGATTTTGGCTGCAAGGATCCTGGCCAGCAGTGACAGTTGAAAGGTAGTTGTTTTTTGGATATCCCTTCATGAACTCCGTTTGGCCTCCCACAATGGGGACCTGTGGCATGGAGAAGTCCTTTCCCCAGGGCAGGGAGAGGTGGCTGCAGCTAGGCTGATGGGAGAGCTGGCCAAATCAGGGCTTATCAGGTGCTCCTGACAGCAAGGCACGAAGAGGTCACGCAGATGGCTGTGCGTTCAAGTTCCTCCAGTGTCCTACAGGACAGGGCATGGTGACTTTCTGGCTCTGCTTCTGCGTAGCACCACATTTGCCCCTGCCAGACATGTCTTGGTCCCAGGCTTATAAAAAGTCACGAGCCTCAGCTCTCCTAACCAGACAGTTCCTGATTTCTCCCTTCTGTCTCTGCAACAGACCGACCCTTCCCTAGCATGCTGAGATGGCACCCCTCGTGCTCCATGCAAGGTGCCATACACCTTTTCCTATTTTTCCCACAGCCATTTCTCTCCCTCTCCATACCTGCTTCACCTGTTTTTCCTGCTCTCTCCCTCCCGCTCTGCCTCTGGGCTAGGTCTCTCTCCAGACGCTTTCCCAAATTGTGTTCCTCTGCCTCATTTGCCTTCCCATCTGGCTTCCTTGTCTCTCTGGTCATGCTGTGAACTGTCAGCAGCTAGGTGAGAAGGACCGTTGCAAGAGCAGGGCAGAGATCGGAGGGTGTCCGGGAGGGGGAAGGCTCTCTATTTTAGTATAGAGAGTAATACTCTAGATTCTAGAGTATTACTAGATCAGGGTCCATCGTTTGCTGGTGTCTTTGACCTCTCCCAGGTATGTGCTGTTAGCAACGTGGCAGAAGTCCCCTTCCCTGAGAAGAGTGATTTTCCCATTCCTTTTCTACTTCACTATTGGCAAGCTGCTGAAAGGTTAATGAAGTCAGTCACTGCAAAAGGAAAAAGCACGTCTTCCCGTGTTTTGCATAAATTAATCTTGGAGATTATGGAGCAGCCTGTGTACAGGTCACAGGACACACAGCTATGTCCTTGAGTTTTCTCACCCAAAATGCAGCTCTGGGAGTATCATGTAGGTGATACTGCCCACTCCAGTCCTTGAGATCAGCTTAGGTTAAAACTTAGGTAAAAGTGGTATCCGCACCCATCTTTATTTATGTTTCACTGCATCTAATGGGGGCTGGGGAGGAGGTACCCAGGAACCCTCACAAGCCTCCCCTTCCTCCCATTGTGGTGGATCCGTGTTTCCCACAGATCCTCTTTAGAAAATGCCCTGTATCAGGTTTCATTCCCCCTGGATTTTTTCTGTCTGAGAAGTACGTAAAAAAACCATTCAATTGGTTTTGAATCACATGAGTGGGGGCAGGAACCAACCCCAGAAGATAAGTGTTCTGACCTTTACTGCACTCAGATAACTGAAAATAATAACAAATAAATACATCTTGTTTCTAAACCTCAGACTTAGGGATGTGTCCTTGCCTTATGCAACAGGAGCCTCAGCCAGGGCTCTTGGGAGGGTTGAGGATACAAACCTGGCAGCTGCCTGCAGTAAGCAGCAGCCCCATTTCTTCCCTTTTGGAAGTGCAGCTGGTACCACCTGGATATTCAGGGTGGGAGGGGACAGGGCCAGTGTCCCCACTCTCCTGCCATCTTGCTGCTGGGACCCTGGATGTTTTCCTGTGGCTAGCACTCCAGGAGGACAAGAGTTTGATTGTTTCTGGCCTGTGTCTTTTTCCTTGCACTTTCTGACTCATCTTTTCACATGTAAGGTTGGCCATATACGGCCATACAGGGCTGGCCACCGACTGGACCTCTGCATGTAGGCAGACCCTGTATGGGAGTATGGGATTTGCTCTGAAAAAGTGTGTTAAACCTCACGTATTGGTGGGTGTTTGAAAGTAACTGAGGAAACCTGGCTGGACAGGGGACATACGGAACTGTGATTCACAGCGAGCTCCCCAGGACTGGGTCCCAGGTCACTGACTCAAACCTCCATCATCCCCTGCAGATGCCCCTGGGGAGGTCCTTCGGAGATGGCCTCTCTTTGCAGGCCACGGGTGACAGTAAATACTTGTACACTCCGTACTGAGGTGCTGATATGGGACTGGGGACGCATTGTGCAGTGTGCTGTCCAGACACCGGAAAGAGACAGTCCCTGTCCTGAAGGACTTACTGTGGTCCCAAATTAGAGCATTCATGGTGCTTTCGGTAGTGGTTGTGACTTGCTGTTCCTCCACCGGGATGTTGCTTCCCTTCCCTCCTCTGTTACGTAGGGAGCTTGTTTGCTTGGTTTCTGCCATCCAAACCACCCTCGGCGGAAGAGATGTCTGTATGCAGAGCTTGGGGAGGATGTTAGGGAGGTTTCTGGCACTCTGTCAGTGTAAAGCATCTTATTTATTAGAGTCTAATGCCCAGTTGGGATGCACTTCTGATCTAAAGCTCCTGAATTCCTCCCTTTTAATGCTAAAGATGCCATTCAGAGAGGCCCCCTGGGCCCAGTATGTGCTTCTGCTGAACACTGCCCTGATCATCTATCTACCACTGTCTTGCTCAGACTTTGGGTTCAGCGATTTTATTTCCATTAGAAGATCTCCAGGTCATCTCTTCCTGCAGGGGTTCCAGCAGATACCCAAATAAATATGATTCAGTGGGCCACGGGCTACTGTATTGCAGCATATGGAAGCATGTGCATTTTGAACATGCAACCTGATATGTGTATGTATGGATGCTTGCATTTGTGTCTGCTAGTATATTTGGGCTGGAGGAGGTAGCAGTGAAGGCCTTGGCAGCTGGGAAGAAAGGAATGATGGGCTTGCCAGGCGAGGGAGGAGAGAGTCTGGTAGCTGAGATGAGGATTGGGTAAGAACTGGAGAGGGAGATCAGATTTAGGATCCATGTTGCTCACTTAAGAAAATAGGAGTAGTACATTGTTTATTGGGGATTGTGTTATTCCTGTGCATTATTTATTAATCTTCAGCTAATGGTACTGCATAAATAAGTGGCACTTCTACAGGCGTTTCACAGACAGTTGGAGGATCAGTTCCAGGAGGTATTGTAACCAGGTCAGGTTGGTGTCGGGGATCCTGCTGGGCTCAGTTTTGACAGGCTTTGGAAAAGAGAAGATTGTTCGGGAGGCATTTGGAGGGGAGAAGGGGGGGTGTCTGTGACTCACCAGGGAACAATGAGTGCCATGAGGATAAAGGGGCAGACTGGAAGAAGACCTGCAGACAATGGTGAATTCCTGGTTTCAGCAGCTTCAGGATTCCAGCCTGAAGTACGAGAAAGCATAAGAAAATGAAGTGTTTAGGAGGAAGCTTTAGGAGTAATAAAGGCAGCTGGTGAGAGAAAGCCAAAGTAAAGAGAAAGCAGGTTTTACTACATGCTGCGCCTTGAAGCAGATCCTGGAAGGCTTGAATTTGAGGCAGGAGTTGGAAGAAGGGATGTACAGAAAGAGATGGCCCGTGCAGTGAATGTGATGGAACCGTTCCTGACTTACCTGTACTGTCTGACGGCACAGACCTGCCAGTCTGCAGCCTCAGCATACGTGACAGGCTAAGCAGAGACGTTGAGGTGCTCTGACCACCGAGGGACAGGAGGCCATGTAGGTTTGTAAAGTTGCAGACAGATGGGTGCCAGGGTGGGTGCTTGGGCCAGTTCTTGGATATGAGTCCTCCCTTGCATTTGAAAGATGTCCAGTCACCTTCGAGAGGTGGGACTGGTATTTTGGTAAGTGGTATTTGCTTCTTTCACTCGGCAAATACTGTAGGAGGAAATCTTGTTACTGGTGCAAACCGTCTTTGAGTGAGAAGCAACAAGCTGACATCCTGGCCAATTCACAGGCCCCAAAAATACCCAGACAAAAATGCAGTGCTCAGAGGTTTTGTTTCTAAGCTTTGTTTTACCCACCAGTTTAGCCATGTTAACCTTAGGTGGGGAACACCCTCCTTACTGCCTGTGACTGTTTCTGTAAGCCAAGGGTAGGTCTAAATGGTAGCTGCCCTAGTGTCTTTTCTATACCTGAGACTGTCAGTGCTGAGCTGATGCAGAAATTTTGGGGTTGGAGGGGAGGAGAAGCTGCAACATAAACACAACTTCATGGGCTGTCCTTTATTTTTCTGACTGCAGAAAAATAACTTTGTTAGATATGGTCAGACTGTGAACATGGGGAGTCTTGTAACACAGGTGGGCTTTGCAAGGAACTCCATTAGCTAGTCAGCCTCTTCCCTCAGCCATCATATACAGCACAGCTGAGCCACCATTACTAAACAGTGTTGGGATGCAATCTCTAATTGTATGCAGCATTGATGCAAATCGTGCAACAAGTACATACGGCTATTGATGTGTTTAAGAATTTTTTTTTTTTAGAGTTATTGTATGTCTTAACATTGTACAGCGCCCTAAAGCAGACCTCCTTATTCTGTGCAGCAATCATGGTGGTAGTGCGAAGTGCACTGAGGAGTTGTAACTGTAACCCTGTGAGAGTGGCCTGTAGGTTTGGAATGAACCAGGCCATGATGGGACACAGCTCTGTTAATACACGTGTCTATTAGAGCAGAAGGTGACTTGGGCCAACCAGCTGAAATGCCTTCAGAGAGCGTTTCTCCACCTTGGAAGAATCTTGAGATCATCTGAGATCTGGGACTTGAGTTTTAACAGGGCGTATCCATTGGGGAGGGACAGTCTGTTTCAACAGCAAAGTGCTGATGAGTCCAGGAATGAGAAAATCACCTTTGGATTTTTTTTTTTTTTTTTTTTTGCGTGTGTGAACTCCTAGAAGTCATCTATGTTGGTATAAATGAGATCATTTGGCCTAATTAGTTCCAAGCTTAATTAGCAGTAATTATCCCAACATGGGAGTAATACCCGAGTAGGAAGTACTGAGTCCTCGATTAGATAGATCTCTAATTGGTGTTACAATATTGTAATTAAAGCATGCTTATACGCCTCTGCCTCTGCAAGTGATTTGTTTTATGTCTGATTAAACAGGGAGTCCGGCAGCCTCAAGGAGGCCAGGACATCACCACTGATTGAAATAGTGTATTATTCTTTGTTATAGGAAATAAATGATGAATCACATATCCTAGGAAACACTGTGGGCCAAATTAATCCTTTGAGTAATTGCTATTGGAGTTAGGGAAATTACAACAGGGGTGAATTTGGCCTCAAGTGCATAAGCTCTATCTGTATATCACACAGTTAAACAAATACTCATTTGAATGTGCAGTCTGGCAATTACGCCATCAAACAAATGCAAGTAACAATCTGCACTTGTGATCACTGGATTGCACGGGTGATTTTGGCTGCTGGGTGATCTAGACTGCACATTCTGATCAAATTTTGCAGGAGGTGGTGCCACGTGTCCCGGGATGCGTTGCACCCTGAAGCAGTCGGCAGAGTTTCAGATGGCCGCCGCTGGCTGCAGCGTCCTCTCCTTGTTGGAGTGAGACCCGAAAGGTACCACTAGGGTCACCAGGAGCACCTCACAAATGGAGGAGATGGACAGACAAACTGTCCTTTCTTCTTCCAGCATCGTTACCTTTAATCTAGCCGGTCTGACCCTCCCTAGCAGAAGACACTTCAGAAGAGCATGTAAAGAGACGTTTTTTGGGGAGTTTAAGAAAAAGAGATCGAAATTAGTCAGCTTCAAAACACGAAAGCTTCCTATGTCATTTTAAGAAACCACCTCCTTAGAAGTTGGCAAGTGCGCTGCTTTATTACTTATCTGTTTGCTACATGAGTGGGCGACTGTACTTCCTGATTTGGTTCTTCAATATAGAGAGATCATCAGCATAGGTCTATAGAGGACAGTAACTCCTCGCCTACGGAAAGTAACTAATAGGAGTAAGGATGGATCCATCTTCTGACTGTCACAAAGGATTTCAAAGCACGTTCGAGTCATATCCGAAGTAAGACGTCAGCTTATTTCCATTTTACAGCTGCAGAAACTGAGGCACAAATCATTTACTTCTGTTGCTGCAGCTCGTGGAGCTGGTGTGTATGGCAGCACCAGGAATGCGGTGCAGATACCACCTTCTGCCTCACCCACAAAAACATATTTCTTTTCCAAGGGGGGGAGTCCAGAAGGAGGGAGATGACTTGAGCAAGGAAATAAAATACACAAAGTTCTGTTAAAGCAGTATTAGGGTTAAGAATTTAAACACCCCATATATGGGAATTCAAAGCAAGGGTTTCCATAGCAGCATTGCTTGGCCATATTGTATATACACTATTTTGCATTGCTTTCATGATGTCAAAGGCATATTCTAATATTTCTGTGTGCAATATGTCTGAATCAGAGTTGCTATGAAACTTAAGGCTGAATTACACCATGGAGGCATATTCTTGTGTGGTGCTGGGAAGAAACAGTAGAACTAGATTTTGTTAGGATTTTTCTCCAGTGATACATTTTTATTAGAAAATTGCTGATTTGCAAAACTGGTGCTATTTTCTGGAAAAGCTGATTCCAATTTCATGTCCCATCTTGAAAAAAAAAGGAGAAAAGTTTTGAAGCTGTCAAAACAAAGTGCTTCAAGAAGGTAAAATGAAATCTTGTGTTTACTTCATTTGATCATAGTTTCTAGGTATAAATTTTGAAAGATTTTTTTTTCCCTCTGATCAGATATAGAACAATGATTTGAACTCTCTGAAAATCTTGAAGGAATAAAAAGCATTTCCTTTCACCCTACACAGTCCCGAACTGTCCTGGGAGTGGGGGGTGACAAGGGAGCGACCATGTGTGGCTGCCCGGTGCCTTGCAGTAGGAGCAGTGTGACAGGTTACCCCCCGAGTACCTCTCTACTTATCTGATATAGGCAGTTGTAAGGTAGAAGAAAATACTTGTACAGTACTGCCCAAATCTTTCACAAAGCCAAATCCTCGCTAAAAGAACCCCAATATCACCTGGGTATCATAAGGTGAAACCTTTGGACCAGGAGGGTTTGGGGTGGGAGCCACCATCTCTCACATTGTTAAACCTCCCTTCAGCTGATGATGGGATCTCAGTGAGGGGGGAGCCGCCACCTCTCCCTTATCAACGCCCCACACCAGGGATGATGGGACCTGTCTTCACCTCCATGAGCACGGGCAAAGGGCCTCCTCCATGGCAGCACAGCTCTCCCCTGCACTCACCCCTCCCTGCCCCCCACTTTCAGCACTTTGTCCATGCTCTGAAGCTCTTTGGGGGAGAAGGAGGGATGTTGCACCCAGGGCTGGGAAGGAGCACTTGCTTGCACTCATGGCAAAGCCCTGTGCGTTGGTTTGGTGTCACTCTTCCTGCTGGCAGCAATGTTTCCTCACTGTCAATGTTCCCAAACGTTGGTGTAGCCTGTATGCCAACATCTCCTTTCTCCCCGCTCCCCCATGTTGCAGTTGCTAATTCCTGTGCCTGAAGAGCTGTAGTTTAGACTTGCTTTGCTGTGTGCTGAAGCCATACTTGTTTAGAAAAGAAACTGCAAAAAGGGGTGTGGAAAGAAAAAGGAGAGCTTATTTTTCCTATGTGGCAGTGACGGATGCTGGGTATTAGAGAGACAAGCTGACAAACATCTGAATGAGTGGAAGAGACTCCTAACCCAAAGGGAGGAGTTGTGGTTTAGGTTAAAGCCACAAAGGAAGTGAAGGAGGTTACCACTTTCCTGTCTGTGGGCAGGAGGTTCTCCTTGTGCTCATTTGAAGGCTTAGCTCTCGCTCATTCTTCCCTAGGAACATACTCATCTGTGTACTTCTTGAAAAGCATTCGATCTGGCATCTGATCTTGGGAGTGCCAAACATCCCTTTTATTCACAGAAATCAGCAGGAGCTGGGAGCTAAAGAACTGGGAATCACAAGCTAATTTATGGAGCCAGATATTCTAAAGCGTCTTGTTAAGCCACGTGTCTTGTTTGGTGCTAGAACATGTAGTGTATTTCTCCATGTGCTTCCTCTTGCTGATTCCACTCGTATTTTTTGTTGTAAATATCTGTACCTCAGGGCCTGTTGGCTCCCTGCAGGTCTCGCGTCTCTCTTGTTCCCAAGTGATCGGCAAATTGCGTAGCCATCCTGCCTGGATCTAGCAGTCTTGCGTACTGGTGCAGGGCAGATTCTGAATGCCATCGGGCTCCTACCAGCACAGCCTGTGGTCAGTATTTTGCTTGATTTTCACTGTGTGCTTTTCTTTTTATGGCTTAGAGGCTCTGGCTGTATGTAGTGGAAAAGTTTGTTGTCTCAGCTCTATAGCTTCACTCTTCATCTGCGATGAGAGAATGAGTGGTTAACCCTGGTGTGCTGCAGAAGGCATGCCAGGAGGGAGACGAAAGACTACAGGGATTGCTCTTTCAAGAGGGTGAGCCTTATCCTGAGTCTGAGGTGCACTGGCATGCAAGCTGCCTATCTTAACCCAAGCTATCAACTGACGGTTGCCCAGTTAGAGCCACTGTCAGTGACTTTGTATGTGCCGCCAGTGCCTTCTGATAATCTGAAAGGTGGTCCCCAAAGAGCCGCTATGTGGTCTCTAACCTTCTGTTAACAGCTCACCTTAGCCCCTAACCCTGGCCTCAGGATGCAGCAGAGTAATTTTGTTTACCAGGTGTGAAAATCATATTTTGCCATGTAAGGATGATTGCTCTATCAGGTGTGTTACAGTATCTGTTTTTTGGGGGGTTTTTTGGTTTGTTTGTTTTTGTAGAAAGGCTTTGTTAGAACTACAAGAGGTCATTAAAGATTTATATGTGGCAAATGTACCCTTTTTTGCAGAGTGTTTCCTTTTAGAGACCTTCGCGGTATTGATTTCAAGTAGATTTTCCTCCTCTGTTTTAAAACATTTCCTTTGCCTATGGATTTTCAACATTACTCACTGGATCTATGTGCAGTATGTTCCCCAGACTATACTATTAAGCCAAAGTCCCTTACTGCTGGCCTTCAGGGACCACTTTTGAAGCTGGAAAGACCATTAATTTGCTGTGTTCACTCAGTCCTGAGCAACTATCCAGCATCACATCCTTCTTACTCCAGGATGTGCGCTGTCATCTGAGCCATGGGTCTGCTTTCAGCATGTGCCAGTGGATCCCAAACCTAGTCTGGCAACAGCCTCGAGCTATCCCTTGCTTGTAGTGAATGGTGTTTGTTTGCATGTTTTAGATATAAAAGGAAAACAAGCTGTGTGATGGGGAAGTGAAGAAACTGGAGTGGTAAGCAGCTGAAATTGTAAGGTCATTTGGTTTTCGTATCAGCATTTTATTGCTCAAACTCATCCTTGTGGCCATTAAAGCAGTGTGCCGTGTTTCTCTTTGGAGTGGGCAAAGGACTCAGCAGGGAGGCTGGGAGCGCTGACGCAGCGCAGAGCCGAGAGCAGCGAGGTACCGCTGCCCTTTCAAGGGGAAGTGCCCATGAGGAGCAGGCTGAGGTCCACCAGCTGTCGCTCTACCTTGGGATGAGGTCCTGGGATCCATGTTCTGCTGGTGAGTGAAAGAGTTCTGTGAGCCAGTTGAAGGTGTGGGTTCAGCCATCTCCTGGTGGATCATATGTGTAAGTCATTGAAGACTTGGATTCAGTCCTTAAAGCATCTGGCTTTTATGGTATTTGGCTTTGTTTATTGTAGTGTTATAGCCCTATGGCCACAGAAAGTGCAGCTTTATTGAAATCATTGGAGTTGTGCTCGCTTATGGCAGCAGGGACGTGGGGACATGTTTTTTGGAATGTGTTGCCAGGAACATAAACCCTTTTCTTTGGGAGACACTTTGTAAGGATGGCTCAAGTAAGTGCCCTGGAAACATTGTCCTGATGGAAACAAGACGTGGAAATGGTAGGGTCTCAGAACAACTTCCCCACATCTGTGACTTCAGACTCCACCATCCTAAGGCTCAGTCCTTCTCTCCTTCCTCATTACCATCAAATCTTAGTTTTGAATATTATATACACCACCAAGAGCTGGGACACCATGGGGGGCACTGCTATATCTGGACATGGGGGAAATAGGGACCGGGCTGAGGAAGCCAGCTGACTTGCATGGGACCCAGGCAGGCTGAAGTTGTGTTAACTGGACAAAGCAGCAGTAATCTTTGTTATCTGATTCTGAAGTCAAAGGTACGTGTGCTTCAGCATTTAAACATTTACAAGAGATTCGTGCTACAGTCTTTGATGCTGGATACTCATATAAAAGCAATTACCAAAAATGCAAGTGGTTCTTAAAGACACTGCAGCCAGAGTATTACCTGCATTCCTTGCATGCTGGCTGGACTGCTGGCATTCATTTTGTCTTGGTTTGACAGAAAGGGCAGGCAAAAGATACAGGTTGTGTATGGGAATAGCCCATCTTGTAAGCAAGCCAAGGCACAGGGAGTGTATCCCATCAGAGTTACGTTGCCAAGGCAGGTCCTCTGTGCTGCAGCACCTCACATGTTAAATGGATGCTCTAAAATACACAGATATAGACAGAAAAGAAACATGCTGTCCTAAATGTTTCCCAGGACCTGCGAGGCAGGTATTGTAAGCAGATGTATTCATGCTAGGGCATAAACAGATATGATTTAAAGTAAGCTGGCAGATTTTGTGCTCAGATGGACTAGGAACGTTCACGCATTCTGTTATTGCAGTTCAGCTGTGAGAGGCCAACACCGTCAGCAGAGAGGGACTAGAAAAACATTTGGGCAGAAGTATGTCCAGTCATGACATCTGTTGCCAAAGTGGTCCAGAGTTTGCACCATAAAAGCACACAAGTAAAAATGCAAAAGAATGAGAGTGAAGCATTTATGTAGCTAAGCTAAAACTCTTGAGTGCCCTCTAATAATCACTCCTGGTTTTGTTGGCACAGCCCTCTATCATCTGGGATCTTGCAGATCCGAAAGTTGCCGATGATTACTGCAGAAGAAAGTCAGCACCACACTGATGATAAGTGTCTAAACTAAAGAGCAAGGGGGAAAATCTGCTTGTTTTCTTTGGAGGGATCTTACTGTTTTATGTAATCTTTTTACAGCACCTGTAAATCAGTGACTGCTACTTTTGAAATGTATTTCCTTCATCAAAAGCTATTTGAAATAACAGGTAGCACCTATCCATTCAGTCTAAGCTCCCTTGACATTTTTAAATGACAGATAATGAAAACTGTCTTCATTATAACTCAAGCAATTTCATCAGACTGTCACCAGCAAACAATGGCAAATTAAAGACTGAACAACCCTCAACTCTGCTATCCTAGGTACCTGTGCGAGAATACCCAATGTCTTTTCTACAGCTTCTAGGAAATGTTAAGAGGTGATTTCTCAGGTGGGAAGGGTTCTGGTATGCGAGGCACTGGAGGTCAACAGGAACATGTTAAAATCTGTCTGGAAAACAGTGGTCGGCTGGCATAAAAATGGAGCACAAGCGTGAGAACGATCGTGGGTGAGAGACATGGCTTATCTAACAGAGCGCTGAGTTCTGCGCTGCCTTCAGTTTATGAATGGGTTTAAAGCATGGTGCCAAACAGAGCATATTGCAGTTGTCTAATCCTTAGGTGACAGAGGCAGGCACGATAGTAGACAGAGTTGCATCCAAGAGGACTCATCAGAACAGCCCAGTCAGCCTGGCATTATTGCTACCTGATCTGTGGGAATCGGTCCAGGCCCCTGAATCTGAACTGCTGAAGGGAAACCTAGTCGGAGGAGCAGCCATTAAGGTATGGTGCTAGCTTGTCTTACCCTGCTTGCCTCTCCCCAGCCAACGTTGCTTCAGACTTGCCTGGGATGAGCATCAGTTACCCAGGTCCTTTCCCCCTCGCCCCCCATGCCCCAAATTCATAGCTTAACCAAGCTACCCCCCACAGTTAGATTAAAGGGAGACAGAGAACAGAAGGGGCATTTCACAATAAAACATCACTTATATGAGATGGCCCCAGTGTGGAAGAGGCTAGCACCAGGGAGTGAATTATAGGGGTCCAGAGAAGAAAGAGGCTGTGGCAGAGAGAGGGTTGTTATTGGAGGACACAGGGAGCAAAACGACTGAGATAGAGGGTGTAGATAAATAGTTAGAAATAGCCGCAGTGGTGTGATTTGGAGGGAAAATCAGTCACTACTTCAGTCACCAGTGGTGTTCAGTTTAGGGAGCTGAGTGGTAAATTACAGGCAGGTTAGGACTCCAAGAACATCTGTGACCCTGTGAAATGCTGGAGAGAGAAAAGTTGCAGTAACAGTGAGTAAGATTCAGATCTCATCTATCTGAGCATGAGTATCTCAAGGTGAAATAACAGAAGGAGAGGAGGCGGGAATATTGATTTCTGCCTCACAAAACAGACAACAACGCCTACTTTTTCATAGCAAGAATTTAACCATTCGCTTTAATGGGCCACTCTGCAGTACAGTGGGGGCTTGGTTTCTTCTCTGCGTGCAGTCTTGAGGGGAAATCATGCTGAAGTTATTTTTATTTTATTGTAGCCTTGCAAAAGAGACATGAGCAAAATTTTACCGTCAAACACCTGTGCGCTGACCGTAGGGGCAGCTGTAGTCTGTGAGTCTAACCTGTCTGCGCTGCTGCCCCATTGTACAGCAGGCGGGTACCCTGAGCAGCCGGATGCTGGAGAAGCAGCACTGGAAGGCACAAAAAGCCTGTTATGCCAACAGAGCTGTGTTATTTGTGGGCAACAGATGACTTCTGTCTATCTGAGGGCAGATTTAGCCTCCTTCTATTTATCCCCTGAGAAGGATGCTCCTAATGAAAGTTGCTTTCTTCAGCTGGTCATGGCTTTCTCAGAAATACCGCTTTGGGAATGATACTTCATTTGCTTGGTTGTACACCGTGGAAGTGCACACGTGTGTGCACCGGTGCTGTGGGGCAGGCATTACAGAGTAGCTGTGTGGCTGTGTAAGAGGGCTTGTTGTCTTGGTCTAGGCTCAGCAGGTGGCTGAATGGAAGCAGGAGGTGAGTTTGGCAATTCTGGGCTGCTGACATGCCTTCTCTCATTGAAGTAAAAGATAGTCATACACGTACAAAGGGAGTGTAAAGTCGTGGCTGAGGATCTTAAAAGGCTCAGGGGTCAGGTGATTCCATAGCCAAATTCTTCTGGCGGCACCACAGCACTTGGGGTGTGTTAGCAGTTCCCTCTAAAACATGGGATCAGTGTAATGGGAGCAGTGTTCCTGGGCAAACACTGATTTTGGCGTCTCCTGTGTGCCAAAATTTCCCACCTTTGTTTAGCATGAATTCATATTTTTCATGTGTTGCATGAGTATATGTTTCCCCAGATTCTGTTTACCTGATTTCCCTTCTCATTCAATATCTCTTCTCTCCTCCTTCTTCTTCCCTTTTTTTTTTCTATCGTAGGAGATAAAGCTGAGCATTTATCTCTATGGCTGCATGGCATTTGCCTCATACCTGCTTATTGCCTTGAGAGATGACTTTCTAAATAGGGCAAGAGCTTCCTGCAACTGGAATGTTATAATACGTGGGATTTGTTCATTGCGTCAGTGTTTTGATGTAGGATAATGTCTTGAAGGGGGACAGATCAACTAGAAGGCTCTCTGGAGATCCAGAAGAGTCTTTTAACCATAGGCCCAGTTCCATGCTCCAGTCCAAACTTGATTAAGGCTCAGATTGTTTGGATGTTCATGTGAAAACAGGAAAACACAAGAGCAACCATTTCTCTCTTCTCAGTGTAGATAGGAAAAGTGAGAGCAAGGCCTTTCTTGCCCAGCTCAATTTGCCATCATCTGTATGCTGTTGCCACAGGGTGATGTTCTGCAGCCAGCGCTGGTCAGATCCATTAGTCAGTCTCTGTACGCTGTGCAGCCAGCAGTAATCGGTATAGGTGAGCTACAGGTGGTCTTATGCCAGCAGTGAGGACAGAGGTAGGCGTGCGTGTATGAGTGTTTTGGGGGACAGATAGGTGTGTGTGTAACTATATATATATAGATAGATACGAACATGGATATGGATATATATGCATTTCCCTCCTCAGTGAGTCTGTGAAGTCCCACACAAGTCAGGGTGCAGAGGGACTGTTCACCCGAAGCAAGTTAGGAATGCTCGCTGGTATTTGCAAGACTGAGGTTCAGCAAAACTGGGGAGACTCAGGGTAGTGTAGTGCCAAGAGACTGAACTATAAAGCAAGCCACAACAGCTCTCCCCCTCCCCCAGGCCTGATTTCCTAATCTTTTAGGAATGATTTACAATAAATGAAAGAAGGTTTTTTTCCAAGTTAACAGTGAACGTTAAACTACCCTTCCCTGTGATCCTTTCCCACCTCTTTCACACTGTCCAGCTTTAGACTTCATCCTGCAGCAAAATTCATGAGGGCAGCTCCCCGCGCCCATGCAGAGAGATCACGGTGGTGTGCGAACTGTAATCACCTGGTTTCCTTACAGAAATGGGTTGTTTCCTTTCGAGAGGGCTCATTAGAGCACACAGCCATGTAAAACTCAAAGCTCATAAGAAAAACATTTCATAGAGCCTGATCTTGCTCTCGTCCTGCAGCTCCTCTGATCATTTACACCTGAGCAAAAAGAAGGCAAAAAACCCCCAAACCTAAAGCAAACAAAGCAAAACATCCTCCTAATGATGTGTGTTCTTCACTTCCAACAGTGATAGCGTTTTACACCCACTTTGCGCAGGTGTACATGAATGCAGAAGTCGGGAGGCAGTATAGAGAGCAAAGCTCTTAAGGAGTTAGTGGAGCTTCCCTGCTGGAAGGTTATAATCACACTGAAAGAGGGAAATCTTGCCTCAGCAGACAGGAAATATGTGATGCAATTTCAGCACAGAGTTGCTAGAGATAAAATAGCCCATAAACTGAAAAAAAATTGTAAGGGAACGCTTTGCATGGCCCAAATGTGCCATGTCAAAGCTAACAGCAAGGGATCCTTTGACTGCAGAAGCAGTGGTGTACTGGCTATGGATGTGCATGGTGACTACATCATTTACCTGCAAAGAGGAGCGCATGTCCCTGATCCTGGGTATAGTGACTGGCGACAGATTTTCTTGAGGGAAGGTTTTTAAGCATTAATGACTGAAAAGGCTCAATCTGCTGTTGCATTTGAGGTGAAACTTGTTTCATGTAGAATGACTGGGTAGTTGGGGAAGAGGCTCCACTTCAGGGAGCGGATGGTCAGGAGCAGGGTGTAACTTCAGAAGAGAGTAATCCCTCCAGCCTTCACACGCTAAGGCTCCAGGTCGCCATTTCGCCTGCCCTCAATCCCATCTTCAAAAGTTCCTGTTCCTCAGATATTTCCACCTCCTCCAGTTGTGCCAGTTCAGCCGCTTGTGGGGATGAAATCTACATCAGAGCTGGTCTGCTGTTAAGGATTTGTTCTTGTTAGTAGGGCTTTTTAAAAAAAAGTTGGATCGTTTAAACAGCTCATCTATGAGTGTGGCTACATAAATAGTTTAACTAACTGGCACAAGTGAGCAGCAATAACTGTGAGGGAGCATGGCAGGATTCTCTTAAACTGGGTCTGCTGCAGATGGAAGAGTGAAACGGAGCCACAACTGTACACGCTCTTAACATTATTTGCATGAGCAGCTCCATTGTGTTTCAGTGGAACTCTACTTACACATGTAAAACTAAGTGTTTGGAGGGCCAGGCCCTTAAAGAGAATAAAAGCCACGATTGGGGTGTGCCATGGTCTGAACCATATATAGAAAGTGTAATGCAAATGTGTTTTGCTGGCTGGCCTATCTCGCCTGATCTGTCTGCTCTGCAGAGCTGGAACTCCTGTAGCAACTTTCCTTAGGCTTGGATCGCTCTAATGGAAGAGGACCCTGCTTTTGAATAGAAAGGCTCATCTTCTATCCCTGACACAGCCAGGGAGTTGTGAGGGGAGTGTACACAGTGTGGTGAGAGCTGTAATGTTTCCAAGATGTTCTTGGATTTGCTGGAGTGCTTTAAAGAGCCGGGACAGCTGGCTTCTCTGGGGCAGCTTTTACGAGCTCAGCCGAGGGAGGGCAAGGCCCCAATACGGGGGGATGCTGTGGAGGTTCGCAGTTGCGGTTCTGCGGTCTGGGCCTTCGCTACCTGAAATACTGCCTTACAACCTGTCATCACAGTTAAGATCATTTGGGAACCTTTTGTAAGTTCCCATGGTAAAACCCTTCAAGGACAGCAGGAGGGACTTCTCAGGCGAGAACCCCTGCCTTGGGACTTCACTGCTCCTGGCAGTTCACTGTGGCAGATTCCCAAAGGTGGTGGGTGAAGTAGCAACTTAACTCTTCAGAGGAAGCGAAACACCTTGATAGTTGCTATCCGGAGCCCCAAAGAGAGGAAGGAAGAGACATAAAGCCGTTGGAGGGGAGAGGCTTGGTGTGGTTATTTGAGACCGCTGCCTGCAGAGTTGCACAGTCATTTATAACTGCTTGAAATGTAGGGGGATGGGGTCGGGGGGATGGGAGGGGAGTTAGAGGAACCGCAGCATCTGCGAACTAGTAGCATTTTCGGCTCCTTTTCCCTGGTCTAACTCTGCAAGGGACAAGACAGCGAAGTACGGGGTCAGAGGAGGAAAGAGAACGAAAAAGGCAGTCCGCTAACACCTGGTATTTTATTGGTGCTGTTGCATGTGTCAGGATTGAAGCACAGGGTAGGATTTTCAAAGTTACCTTCAGGAAACGGAAGTTGGGTGCCTGCCTGCCTTAGGCTCTGTAGAAAAATCCCAGCCTTTACTGCCCAGGGGAAACAAACTTCCTTTTAAGCAAACCACGATGGGTCCCTGGTGTCGGTGATGGTGGGACCAGGTCTTCTTGTTTAAAGCACTGCAAGGCATATCTGTTCCTTATGCCGTTTTTTGCTGCCTGGATGGTCTACTCTGTACAGCTACTGCTGCCACAGCCTTTCCTGGGCTCAGTCCACTGAACCCTCTCTGATGTGGAATGTGTAAAGGAGAGAGGGAATTGTAGGCGTTGTATAAAGACAGACCCTTATCAATGTAAAAATGGAGAAGTTTTATAGATCAGGTGAAGGAGTGGGCTGAACAGATGGCAAAGAAGGTGGTAGTTCAAGTGGAGCTGATCAGTCAGGTTTCACCAACGCTTCAGCTTTAGAAAGTGCTGCCGTGATCAGTGGAAAGGTATGGGTAGGGCTAGCGTCAGTGGATGAGTTGGAAGGACTGGCCGAAGACCAACGGTTTCCACCTCTGGGTTGTGGCTCCTGGCAACCTGTAGCCTGAGGGACTTGTCCAGGAAGTAAAGTAGCAGAGACAAACGAGCAAGAGGCATCAGCGGGCTGGAAGTCTGCAGATCAGAAGGGACTGAAAACCGCTGTTAAGAAGTATCCCCCTGAAGGAAGAGTTATCTGGGGTGAGAGGTGTGAATTAGCTACTGTTGCAGCCCTCAGGAAGCTATAAAGAGTTTTTTAACAATGTTACCGAGTGGGCACGGACAAGGGAAGGAGAAGAGAGGGACAATAAGAGGAAAAGCCCCTTAAAGGTTGAGGGCTGAGCGAGAGAGGAGGTGGTTTTTATCTGCCAGAGAGATGCCCAGTGTGAACGCTCAGTGCTGAAAGGATCTTCTTCCAAAGAGTTGGGTTATTTAACAGTGGGAGTTGGACAGGGTAAAGGGTGGCTTGTTTGATGGTAAAGGGAGAGGGAGAGCACACTCTGCATTTCTGTTCACTTCTGTTGTATTGGCAAAACAAGTTATTCAGGCATTGTGGATATGCAGAAATGATCACCCTGCTTTCCTTCGTTAGACTGCAGCGGTTCTGTGCAGCCCTGTGTCACTGGTGGTTTGGAAAGCTCTTCCTGACAACCCACAAGGTCGCCCATTTTAAGAACATTTTGTGGAGGTGAAAGAGAAGGATTAGTGGATGTTGAAAGTGCTCTTTTCAGAGTAAGTCACAGACTGAAAAGGGCGGGGGATTGCTACAAATCTTCAGAACTCTTAACTGCCAGCCAGTTTCAAACTACATTGATGTTTAATTCCCCAAACATTGAGCATTTGTTCAGGATAGGGCCCTTGAGCATATTTAGGAGTTGATAGGTTGTGTCTGTTTGTCATTACTGACTGGTTCCTCCCTGTTTAGTTGCAAGCTGCTGCTTAACCCAGTGCTTTCTCCTGTCAGAAAAGGCCCTCAGATCTCTCAGACTGGCTCCATCGACCCGCTGGCAGCTGGTGGGCAGGCAAGTTGCTCAGCCACCAGGTAGGAGAAACACGCTTCTCCTCCAGAAGTTCCCTCCCACTTTCTTCCTGACGATGGCCAGTTGTCCCCTTACTTCTTCAGAAAGATGTGGAAGGGAAATTCCATGCTTGATGTTAGCGGGCCGAGCGGACGTGCTGCTCCATAATGGTCCTGCCTACCCACCAGCTGGCACCTCTGGGCCGTGCCCCTTTGGGATGGCGACGGTGCCCATGGCTGGCTGCAATGCCCAGTGCCCACCTTGGCTTCCCAGCGTGTAGAAGCCCCTCCACTGGCAGCTGGCTCCTGCCATGAGGCTGAGGCGGCACCCGGCGAAGGTGCCATGGTGCAAGCTGCCTTGGCAGTCGAGGTGGCTCTGGGCAGGATGGTGCTGAGGAGGGCTGGCAGGGCACCCGCTCTGGACCA
>NW_010546064.1:4731-7406 GCF_000687285.1 Phaethon lepturus | reverse complement strand
TGGCCACCTGCCAGGCGAGCGCTGCACCACGTGGCACGTTTGGGCTGCCTGTCCCGACTTCGTTTTACAAAGCTTATTATGCTTCTCGCCTTCATGCTTGGCAAGAAAACCCTCCCGAAGCACTCCAGAGGTGCAGCGCTTACCTGAGGCCGTGGGCAGCCAGGAATGAAAGCTGTTAGGACTGTCTCATTTCCTCTTCCCTGTGGAAGGAAAGAAAGGGGGAAGGGGGAGGAAACAGCAGCGTAGGGCCAGGAGAGACTTCAAGAAATCACCTTCCCGCTTGCATCGAGGCAGGAGCAAAACTGCCTGGTAGAGGTTTATCCAGTGCAGAAGGTTTCAGCATGGGGCAAAGAGATCCACAAGGATCTGCCAGCCACCTCAGATAGCCCAGGAGAGAGGGTGTCCCTGAGGGGATCTCTTACTTCCTTGCAGCAGCCCCAAGATGAGCTGAACCCCGCTGTGCTGGGGGGACTCCGGCACGCAGCCCCTCAATGCCAGCCAGACTGTGCTGGAGTTGCTGCCATTCCCACCCCACTGGCGATCTGTTCCCAGAGGGACTGGCACATCACCTCCACACCAGGGCCCAGCCCGCACCAACGTGCCCCAGTGGGAACTGATGACACCACTGTTGTCCATCTATTGTCCCCAGGAATCATTTAACCCTTTTCTGCCCCCTCCCATGCTGCCAGGGATGGCTTTTAGCATCTTTGCCCTTCCTCCCACAAGGACAAGACTGATCCTGAGGCCAGCTTCCTGTCCTGCCAATTTGCTCTCAGCTCTGCCACATCCACCCAAGTCCTCCCACCATCAGCATCTGTGGCCATTCCTAATAATTTCTAGCACCTTTCCTTGCTCTCTTGCCACGGCTGGCCTGGAGGTGGGGTCCATACTCCCCCACGGTGGGTCTGCAGAGGGAGACAGAGCTTTCCCCGCACTGCCTTCCCCTGCCGTTGCAGTCTCACCCCTGCTCTGCCTGCCTGGCAAGCACTTACAGAAAACACAGCCAGTCCCAAAATAAAATTCAGAAACAGGTGGCCATTCAGTATCCTTGAGTTTTGATTATATCACTCACTTTTAGGCCTGACCTGCTCAAGCCCAGCTTCTAGCCCTATCCCAACAGGACTCGGCCCAAGCTCTGCCCCAGTGCAGGATGATCACTCTTCAACAAACTAAGTCCACAGCACATTTGGAGCTCCTCTCCCCAGGGTAGCAGCTTTTTAACCTCATGAAAGGTGGAGATTGTGGGCAGCTGGGTTGCATTATTCACAGCCTGCTTCCCCCGCACCTCGGTGAGCGTGGGTGTCACTGCGGGGCCGCGTCCCACCAGGAGCTGTAGGGACCTGCAAGAGAAACACATTAGCTGAGTGCTTCTGCTAACCTGATCAGCAGCGGAGCAATTAGCACTGCCTTCAAAGGAACCCAGAGATGTTGTTTCTGGGCAGCAGCCACTGTATCCCAGAGCAAAGTGTCACAGCTGGAGACCTTCATCAGCCCACATACACCTGGTCCGTCCTTGAAAGTGCTGCACGGGGACACGTGCCCAGGTCTGTCACCTCCTCAGAGCACTGGGGTCCCACCTTGCCCGGGCACAGGGAGAGCCCAGGGGATGTAGCAGGTTGGAGAAAGCCAGCAATGAGAATGAGCCCAGTGCTCCTGCGCCCCGGGGCTTTAGCAGGGGGACAGCAAAAGCCAGCAGCACTGTTCTGTCACTGCAACCTCAATCACCCACCTCCTGCGGGCACAGGGTGCCAAGTCTGGGCGACCTCACTGCCACCCAGCAGCTGGGGGAGGGATCTCCCCCCACATTTAGCCCTGGCAGGAAGGCAGTGCTGGCCCCCTCGGGCCAGCTGCCCACCCCCCTGGGGTCCTGGGGGAAGGATGCTCCTCATGCCTTTTGCTCGTGCCCCGGCTGCCAGGCATGGCCGAAGGAGGCCACAGGCCAGACATGTGCGTGTCTCCAGCCCAGCGCTCAAGGTGTGCGTGTCTCCCAGCCTGGCACCAGTGGAGGAGGACAAGTGCAAACACTGCGGCCAGTGGGGCAGGAGGAGGTTATCTGGGGCCCAGCAGTGGAAAAACTCTCAGTGTGTGACTAAGGCACGATAGCACCCAGTGTGGGTCCAGGCAGGGTGAGCGAGCCAGGGAGTTATCGCTTCCCCGTGGGCTCAGGTGCCTGAAGCCAAATGTTTCCTAAGGGTGCGGTGACAGCCACAGCCCCGCTATCACGGCGCCTGGCCCACCCCAAGCAGTGGGGACACGGGGGCAGGCTGCTGGACCTACAGCAGGGATGAGAGGCTTCCCACTGCCCCACTGGGAGGGGATACACCAGCCCTGGGAGGAGCATCCTTCAGCAAGGACGCCCCTTCCCTGGGGACGCAGGCTCCTACCTTGCATTGAGGCAAGGAAAGGTCTGTGTCAGCCCCTCCAAGCACCCCCAAATCGTCCCTCCCACCCCAGAGCACCCAGGCTGTGCCCCCCCTCCAGCACCCGCATCCCCTCCCCAGCTCCATGTTGTCCTTGTGGACTGCAGCAACCTCAGAGTCAGCCCTGGGCAAAGAACCCTCCCAGACCGGCAACCCCCCCATTCTCCCCACAGCCCCACAGCCCCCGGGCCAGCTCTGTGGGACCTGTTGGCTGCAGCACAGGGAATCCCCACAAGCTGGGTCACCCCAGAGGAC
>NW_010546064.1:0-4594 GCF_000687285.1 Phaethon lepturus | reverse complement strand
AGCCATGAAACCGCCCAGGCCCCGCTCCTGCTGGCAGGTGACTGTGAGGTGCCAGGCCACGCCGCCAGCCCGTGCTGCAGCCATGACTCAGCCCTCTGCCAGGTGTTTCTCCATGCCTTGCTCCTTCCCTTCCCCACTTGCCTCCCCACTGTGCCAGTTTGGCTACACCCCAAAGCCACGGGGTTGAGCTTTAAGGTTCGCAGGGGGGCTCAGGGACCGCTGCATCGCCCACACCGCGCCTCACCGGGGCCTTTTTGCCAGGAGGTGACCAAGGGAGAAAAGGAAGGCCAGGTCAGCGGGAGGAGGTACGTCCCAGAGCAGGGTCTGCATGGCCCCGGTATGGGCACAGTGGCGTGGGCACCGCGGCACTGCCATGCTAGCCAGCTCTCCCTCTCCACCGTCCCTGCAGCAGCCTGGCAAGTGTGTGATCCAGGACACCGAGACCTGCCCCAGGCTGGGGCAGACATGGACCCAGGGTTGTACGTGTGTAAATCAGCCCGTCAGGAACCAGCCTGGTTTCTCCAGAGCACTCCCATCTCCTGCGGCACAGGACACACTGCTAGTGCCACATCTCCTGCAAAGCAGGGTCCCACCTGGTTGATTGGCACATTTCGGGTCCCCGTCTGCCCCTGCCAAGCACTTCCCAGCTGACCGCAGGCAGGGGTTGTGCCCCAGCCCTGCCTTCCCCAGCACTGCCAAGGGCGTTTTCTTGCTGCTCCCATTGCTTTGCAGGGCAGGCTTTGCTGGGGACAGGGCTAGGCTCCCTCCTCCAACGGAGAGTGCATCTCAGCCCAGGCAATTGGAAGAGGGTGTTTTTTATTAACAACAAATTAACCATAATTGCCATTTCCACTACAGACACTCCTTGCCCAGGCAAAGTTCCCAGCCATGCTGGTCCTTGTGACCGCTGTGCCCCATCATGTGCCTGAAGAAGCACCTTGCCCTGGGCCCGGGGGAGCGAACCTGGAGTGGCTCTGCCCAGGGAAGGAGCCGAAGCACCTTCCCCTGCTCTTGCCTCCATGTAAGGCAGCGGCAGCAGAGCCAGGCCTCGCTCCCGCCCCAGTGTAGCGATGATGAAAGGCGAGGAAGAACTGGTTTGTGCTCTGATCTCAGAGCTGAACCTCAAAACAGCCGCGGACCGTCACACTGGCTCCCAGGATGCTTAGAGAAGACAGGACAGCAGAGCCAGCCTTTCCAGTGGGACAGGATGGTTGGAGAAATTCATCGTTCCCCTGGAAATAAAAATAATAATCATAATAAAAACACAAAGCCAGAGATTACTTATATGCACACAAACATGCAGGCACGCACTCTCTCCCCATCTGGCTTTGCCAGCCTGAGTCATCGCTAATTCAAACAGCCCACACCTTTCCCTCTCCCTCTGTGTGACATTTTGAAGGAGTCTCTGGGGAAGAGGCAGCAGTTTTGCTCTGGACACCCCACCAGCGCTGGACCCTTGCCCTTGGGTACCAGGAGTGCCAGGAGCGAGACACCCCTGATACCCCATCACATGTCACTCATGTCCCAGCACGGTCACCCACACACAGGCACTGCTCAGAAAGTGGGGCAAGTGGAGGGTGGAGGCAGCTGTGGAAAGGACAAGTGATTGAGCCTGGTGGATCTGTGACACCTGTGGATGCAGTCCCATGGTCCCATGCCCAGGCCCGCAGGCAGGATGCAACATCCCAAACTGCTGCCACCCTGCCTGGAGACACCTATGCTGTGTACCTGCTCAGGGCAGACCCCAAGGCTGGGTGCCGGCCCCAGGACACTCTGCCTGACCCCAACACACTAGCCACCCCTCAGGGAGGCATCAGTCATGCTTTACTATTCCCATCTCTTTTCCAGCTTGACTCTCCACAGCTGGAAGCAGGAAACAGGGAAGGAGCAGGATCAACCCTGCCCAGCCCATGCTGGCAGCACAGCTACATCCCATTTCCTCTTGCGGGGCAAGGAGCCCCAGGGCATCCCCCAGCCCTGGCCAGCCGCCGGGGGTTACAGCAGCGAGCACAAGAGGAAGAAGCTGCCACCACCCTGGGCCAGGGCACCGCACAGCCCATACAGCACACTCCCTGCACTGGAGCATGGTGTCAGGTCCGGACAAGCCCCAGCCTTCAGAGGGATGCGTGCATCACGGGTAATCAGCCGTGGGAGGGAGGGAGGGATGGAGCCAGACCTGCTTGCTGAGCTTGGGACCTGCCAGCATGCTTGTGCTGAGTCACCACCTATTAACGCAGGGAAACCTCAGCACCCAAACCCCGCCAAGCTGCTGGGCCACCCCCGGGAGGACAACAAGGACAGCACACCGGGCCAGGCGGCTGCCACTGACCTCCCAGTTGTGACCACAAGGCTGGTGCCGCAGAGCTCCCGCTGCAGGGGACAGCAGGACAGGACCGCTCAGGAAGAAGATGGGACCAGCGAGGCTCCCCGTACGGTTTCGGCTGCCATTCCCCTTGGCAGTGACTCACCGCAGGACCAGTCACACCATCCCAGTGCCGCAATTGCCCCATCTGCAGATTAGGGAAACTAAGGCACGGGGAAGTGGGGTGACTCAAGAGCTGTTGCACAGGAGATGCTACTCAGATGCCGAGGCTTGGGCGTTCCCCATCGATCCTCCGCAGCTAACTTAAGCAGAAATGAACATCGATATAAATATTTACTGACAAGCGAGCCCAGCCTCACCCTCTCCTCTTAGAAGAAAGCTTTAAAGTAAACTCTCCTGGCTCTTTCATGTTTACTCCTTGTTTATTTATTATACAGCAGATCACAATATTTCAACAGTTTGCATATAAAGAAAAGTAACATTTCAGAGTGCAAGAGACCTAACGTGCCCAAGCAGAGAAATGTTAATTAACAATATACACAGACGGGAACAGTGCACTTCCCAAAGCTGAGACTCATCTGTGTTCCCAGCTCGAAGAAAAAAATATATTAAAAAAACAGAAACATTATATATTACTGCTTTGTTTAATTTACAACTTGCTTTGCAGAAGCTGCACATAAAAAGACTCATTTTCTTTTGAGTTTTCTCTTTTTTTTTCCCTCTACGAAAGTTTCAAGTATAGCAGAGACCTGGGCATTCATAGCTGGACTCGCTGTCCTTTACACACTAAATTTAAAAAAGCAGCATGGGGAAGGCAGCTGCAGCAGTACCTGGTGTCATCCTGAGGGAAAGAACAAGACAAATGAAAGCAGACGAGAGCCAGGAGAGCCGTTTTAGGCTCTCGAGCAGAAAACTGTGGGAATGGCCAGGACCAGACTGCCCGGCAGTGTCCCAAGCTGGTGATGGGAGCAGCCCCGCTCCCTGTGCAAGGTGACACTGCGCTGCCAACCCCTGCAAACCTTTATAGCCATGAGCCACAGGCAGGTCCCACCCTTGCCCCATCCAGCCTGGGTTTTGGGTCAGGAGGTTTGTTTTGATGGCCACAACCAAGACCACCAGCAACCCACTTCCCACCGCCCTGACCCATGCACCCAGCATGTGTGGGTCTCTAGCCAAAACCTGGCTGGAGTCAGCCACCCACAGTCCCTGGAGCCAGGGGGGTACCAAGATCAGAGCGGGGAGAGGGTTTTTAAGCTGATGCCAAATACAAGCCAGGAACTCTGAGGACAGATCCTTGCTGTACCAGCCTCCCCACTCACTGACTGCATGGCTGGGGGGGACCCTCCGAGTGCGGGGAGCTGAGTGGCAGTGCCTGGGCAGTGGCTGGAGACACTTCTTGCAGCTTTGCTCCCCATCTACACCCCAAAGCAGCCCTTCCCCACCACTCAGCTGGGCCCAGCTCTCACAGCGGGGGCAGGAAGAGAAAACTAGTTATCAACTACAAGCGGAGAGGGCTGAGCGGCCGGGCTGCTCCCCAGTGCTGTCCCTGCCCCAACGCTATTTACACCGTGAGCTGGCTCCGGGAACACCGAGTCCGGACGCGGCCCGCCGCTCACATGTGCCGCTTCATGTGGAGGGCGAGGGGGGCAGAGCGAGAGAAAGCCCGCCCGCGCAGAGGTGGCACGGGACCGGCCGGTGCCCTGTGTGCTTGCGGTAGTGGCGGGTCAGCTCATCGGAGCGGGCAAATTTCCAGCCACAGCCTTCCCAGGTGCAGTGGTAGGGCTTCTCGCCTGCAGAGGAGAGGGGGTGTCAGTGGGCTTGGAGGTCCCCATCCTCCCTACGCCTTCACCCCAGTGCTCCCCTGCCCAGCACCCCCTTTTCGGGAGGGATCCCTGCCCACCACTCACTGGAGCCCTGCTGCATACTCGTCCCCTGCGCACCCTTGCCTGACCCACCTTTCTTTTTATCCCGTCTTCCTGCCCTGCCCCACGTGCCCCGCATGGGGCTCATCCTCTGGGCACCCCTACCCCACTTCAAACTCTGGGTGGTCCGCCTGTCGCTGCTGTGGGGACACACTACATGCCCTATCCCAGCTCTGCCGGGGGTCTCCTCCCTCTATTTGCCCCCAGCACAGCTGGGGGGCTTCTCCATGTGCCCCCAGGCCCTGCCCCATCAGGCACCCCGGGCCCCGAGGTGGGGTGTCACCGGAGCGGTCTCACTGTGTGCCTTGGTCCCTGCGTGCCCCTGCCCGGCCCCACCACGAGGGTCCTT
>NW_010546063.1:9538-13895 GCF_000687285.1 Phaethon lepturus | reverse complement strand
AAAGGGGGGGTGGGGAGAAGAGGGGGAACCATGTCCGATTATCCTCGGCTCAGGCACTATGTGTATGAGCGAAGGGGAAGGAAACTCTGGATTTGGCACTGCACAAATATTTATTGAAGCGAAACAGGTTTTTTTGCTGCAAAGGGCTGTTCCTAGGGGTGGTGATGCCGTTTTCGGCAAATTACCCCCATCCCTTTCGCAGCGCGTTTCGGCGTATTGCAGGGAGCTGATTTTCCCCTACGGGGGTAATTTGCCGAACGCCGGCACGGCGTGCTTATTTTGTATTTTATCAGCCGGCTGGAGGCACTTTGGTAAAAGCAGCAATTCCAGTGAGTGCCAGCAAAGTCCGCTGCCCCTTCGTGGGGAGCGTGTCTGCCCGGGCTGCCTTGGACGGAGGCTTCTCCTTCCTTCCCCCGTACGTTTCAAGCAAAACGTGAGCCAGAACAAACCTTTGGAGGGAAAGTTGGCTGCACCTTTTAAGCGAAAGCTTAGCTAACGCCTTGCTAACTGCAAATTGTTGTTCTCTTTGCCAGGGCATCTTGGGTTCGGGGTTTGCTCTGAAGGTTCAAGAGCAGCATCGACAAAAACACTTTGAGAAGAGGCGAAACCCAGCAGCGGGCCTGATTCAGGTGAGGATCACATCCGCCCAAGGAGCCTTGGGGGTACATCATCCTGATTTTGGGGGGCTTAATAGACTTCCTGAAGTAGGGGAGGAGACAGGAGGAAGGTGAAAAATGGGGCTGTGTGTGTAAGGTGTGAGACGGCAGCTGGTGACTGGTCTTGTCTGGGAATAAATGCCAGGAAATCAGCCATGGGAAAATAGCATATGTGGTAGGCAATCTGGGGGAGAAAAGGAACGAAATCCAGCCCAGCGCAGCAAAGACAAATGCATTAGGATGGTCTGTTTTCACCAAACTTCCCCCCCGCCCAAGAGAATATTTATACTGATATAAAGTTACAGTTGAGAGCATTTTCTTCACGATAACAGATGTCTGTGCAGAAGGCTGGCCTTGGTGATTTGAAATTAGAGTAATTTGACATTCCCCTGCTCCTCTCTCTCCAAATTTTTTAACTCCCTAATGGGCAACAACAGCCGGTTGATACCTGACCTCACCCTGACAGTGAGTGCCTGGTACCCACAGCATTTTTAGTTGGACTCCCGTGGTCAGGAGTGTCATGGTACCACCCCAAATTTGTCACGTATCAAATGAAAGAAAAGGCAAAGCGTCAGACCCACCCCACGGAAAACAGAGGGAGGACTCGGTGCTGGCTGAGGTCTGTAAAACCGAGGGCAGCGCTGGCCGTGCCCGGGTCCAGCATCCCACTGTGTCTCCTCCGCAGGCGGCTTGGAGATTTTATGCCACCAACCTGTCCCGGACAGACCTGCACTCCACCTGGCAGTACTACGAACGCACCGTCACCGTCCCCATGTACAGGTACCTCCTCCTCAACCTGCCTTTTCCACTTCCTTGTGATGCCACCGTCTTCGTATTTATTTTTATTATCTGGATATATAGTTTTGTTTATTTATTTACTTTTTTTAGGTTGAAAAAGTTGATTTCAGGAGCTCTTAAGGGCTGGTATATGCTATTTTCTTTTGAAGTTTTGTTTATTTGTTTTTTTGTGTGTTTCTTTTTGACTTGATTTTAATTTCCCTGTTGTGTTTTTGTTTTTTTTTTTGTTTTTTTTTTCTTTTCGTGTATGTGCTCTTCTTTTCACCTTCATTTCTTCACGTCCACTGGTAGTTGCATTGTGTTGTGACAGTTGCCGTGCCCAGGCGTGAAGACCTCCCTCCCGAGCTGCCCTGGACCGTAGGTAAACACCACCCTCCTTGCGCCCTTGCTTGGGCTCTCCTTGCTGCTCCAGCTGGTCTCTAATGGTCCTTCTGCCTTTCAGCAAACTTCTGTCCCTCTCTTGACTGGCCCAGCTCTCTCCTCAGGTGCTTTTTTTTTTTCCCCCTCTAAGAGGAAGAAAAATCAGGATTCAGTGAGCGTTTTCCCATTTCTTGCATTTCATTTATCTGTCACGATCTGTTGACGTGAGTGGGGAAGGGCGGCGGAGCTGCGACGGATGATGCCGATAAAGCACCGCTGTGTTTTGGCAGCATCCGTCTGGCTGCCTTTAGGCAGAGGTAACTCGTCGTCATCCCCAGGCAGCTCTTCCAGCTGAAACCACACAGGTTAGAGCAGTGCTGTGGGAATTCCCAGCCTCTTGGGATCTGGAGCTTCATGGAGACGGGGACAGACCCCCTCTCGCCGTGCCTCGCTGCCCTCCGGGACGTGGGGAAGCACCGCATCCCCCGTGTCGCTCTCGGGGCTGGTGGCACCGGGGAGGAAGCTTCCCCAGAAGCTAAAATGCGAAACGTTGCCGTTCGGTTTCCACTCCCCGCTGCGCTGCACCCCGGGCAGGGCTGTGCTTCCCTTGCTGCCGTGTTTTTAGAGGCTTTTTAGCCAGACCTCTCCGGGTTTGTAGCGGAGCCAGACGTGTTGGTTAGATGTTTCTGTATCTTCGTGGGGTTTTGTTGGGTGTGATGGGGCTCCCTGTGCCCCATCTCTCTGCTTCTAAGCAGGGTTGTGGTCCAGCACCAGGTTGTGCCACTGCAGGTATGAATCCCTTCGTGTTTTCCCATGTTTCTGGTGCCTTTTAGCCCTTGGGCAGACAATCTGGATATATTTCCTAGGGTTAGCATTAGTCTCTACTTGAAACGCAGCAGCCAGCCTGTTAAACCATCTTAAATACCTGTTGGGAGTCATGTTGTTGTGGTCAGTAAGTTTTCATTGGATTCATTCCCAATGTGTGTCTGATCAGTTGCTTTTTCCCTAGAGATTTATGAACCGGCTTCAAGGTTTTGCTTAAAAAAACCCCGACAACCCAACGAAACAGAACAAAACTGTTTTCCAATAGCATTAAACCCACCCATTGAAACTCTCCCTGCCAGTATTTGACCTTCTTGCCGTAAATTTGTAGCACTGGCTGAGATCAGCTACTGGAGAGGATGAGGACTGGAGCCTGGTCCAAAGTCCACTGCAAAACAGAGAAAGCCAAGGGCTGATTTCAGTGGACTTTGTCAGGTTTTACTGCTGTTTTGAAAGACTGAACTCGCCACGCAGCCAGGCATACAGTGACAGCCTTTTGCACGAGGACGTACTGGGGTAATCACTTGCTACTTGATCCAGGGAACCTGTATTTCCCATGGAGCTAATACACGGAAGAAAACTAAGCTAAAGAGCTCCAGAATGGGCTGAATAAAAACTCTGGGGTGGAGGAAGAGCAAAAAATGTAGTTTGGTGAAGAGCCCAGCTGTCTTGAATACAAAGCCAGGAGAAAGCTGTAGCAGGGCGGTAGCCGTTTTGCTGGCAGACGCTGCGGATGCTGCTCCCGACGCCGGCCCCAAGCCGCAGCGTCACCCTGCACTTCCCTGGGCACAGGCTCCTCTGCTGTCCCAGCTTCAACCTTAAATCCCAGCTCCTGGCTGTGCGCAGGCGATGTGAACATCACCTGCAAGAGTGAGCCATGGGTGCACCGATGGATTCAGCTGTTAGTCAAATTAGATTTTTTTTTTTTTTTTCTTACCAAGAAAGCAGCGAAGCTCTTTTGAATATATTTTGGATGCAGTCAGGTAAATTAATTGGGGGGAAAAAAAAATAGAGAAAAAAAGGGGGTAACTGTAAGTTCTGGCTGCAGCTTCCATCACTCATGCTGCCCATCCATCCTCGGCTATCCACTTCACTAAGCCGGCTGGCAGCGCTGCGCCGGAGCAGCCTTAGCAGCACCTCAAGCCCAGCACCGCGTTGCGGCCGCGCGCGGCTGGCAGGCACCGCGTGGTTAGGAAGTGGGTCAGAGGAGCACAATATCCCCCTCCAGGGTGCCTGGGGGTGATCTGCAGTCACCGCTACCTTGGCACCTTTTCTGCTCAGCGTTGGGCTGCTTATTCCTCGTAGCAGGAGCCCTGTGGCTTGAGCTTACCTGTCTTCCCAAGGCACCTCCGAAAAGACCGGCTGCTTGAGATGAGGGGACTGTTACCCGTGCCTTGGAGGAGCGCACGTGTCCCCAGGACGTCACTCAAATCACTGCAGTAGAGCTAGTCCCACCCGTTTGGGGAAAGTATGGTGGCCTCTAGGAGTATCTCAGACTTCATCTTTAAATTCAATATGTTGTAGAACCAAATTTGAAATATGCACACAGGTACGGCTTGGGCTTGTAATGCATGCCGAGCTTTGTGCGCCCAGACATCGTAAACTGGTATGCATCAGCCAAACAATCTGCGCTTTATTGTCACTCCTGAGAACACGGCCTTGACCTCATCTATGTTCATATATTGGTCTTCAAAAAAAAAAAAAAGCCACCAGCACATCAG
>NW_010546063.1:8526-9420 GCF_000687285.1 Phaethon lepturus | reverse complement strand
AAAGGGGGAGAGGGGCCCCCAGTGGCTTCGGAGCCGGCCGCAGCAGGAGCGCGCTCAGCCCGCGCGCCCGTGCTCACCTGTAAGCCTGGTCACAGTGCATCTGCTCCCGGGGATACACTTTGTTCATGTGCTAATTTACTTTATTCTGTTTCTTTTCCCCTTTCCTCCACCCCACCTTCCTGCCCTGTTTTTCTTTCTCTTATCCCTTTGGTTTTCTTTGGTGAAAACACTTGAAAAGCACGCAAACGCAAACGTACGGTGCCTCCAGGTATGAAGTGCATGTGACTCTGAAACTGTGTGTCATGTCACTCCGTGTTCTTCGTTTGGGATTGTAATATGCAAAGCCTTTAATTAAAAAAAGGAAAAAAAAAAGAAAAAAAAGAAAAAAAAAAAAAAGAAAAAAAAAAAAAAAACCCTGAAGATCAGTTTTTTCAAAGGAATGAGTGAAAGCCCAAACCAGACTCCCCACCCTGCTGCCTACAGACTAACTCCGTGCACCTCCATGTACATTTTAGCTATTGGTACACACGAGTGTTGGGAAATGGTCTGCCAAAATGTCGATTTAAGGAAGGAGAATGGGAGAGCGCTTGATAAGCTTGCTGTTTTAAGGATGATTTCTTGATGGTCTTCCCACCCTCCTCCGATTTGTACAACGCTTAACAAGAAAACTTCCCCATTCGTACTTCCATTTTCCCTCTGCTCCCGCGTGTTCCCCTTTCGCCAGCCCCCTTGTCCCCTCCTTCATTGTGCCGTTTGTCTCGCTCCATGCTGTAGGAGCTGTGCCCCAGGTGACACTAGGTTTGCTGAATTGGCTGGTGCGGTGGCACTGTGGGATGCATCGGTAGTTGCACAGAATAAAATCACAGTAGCGGCTGCGCCTGCCTTTGAGGACAG
>NW_010546063.1:0-8453 GCF_000687285.1 Phaethon lepturus | reverse complement strand
GAAATGATCATTCAGGATTTCCCCTAGCATCCAAATCCGATTTTTTGGGGAAAGGGATGTCCCATCTCAGCAGGACTTTTCCATTTCATTTTTTTCCCCTCCAAGACTGACCTAAAGCCAAGCAGTTGTTTGCCCCAGTTATTCAATCTGGGATTTAACCTCTTGGGATGAATCTGAACGAAAAGACCTGTATATGGCTGGGTAGGATTTATTATAAATAATATTATCTCAGGCTCTGCAGAAAAGAGTAGATTTTCATATCATCAGGCATATTTTATATGAGGTGGGTTTCTGAAGGTATAGTCAAGTCAATATTTTAAGATGGGGAATAAATGGCTTGCATTTTGAGACTGTGGGCCAAGCTCTGTTCTTAGAGCAGTTTAAATCCTCACTAGATGCATTAATGCTGTTGGAGCTGACATGATTTAGTGCCAAATTTCCAAACCTGGTTCCATTTTTACAGCCTTAGTAAATCACACTTGCCATTTTGTGTGGTTAATTTACAGCAAATTGCATCAATGAATTGCAAGTATAATATTATGAATGCATTTTCCTGTCTTGCAGAACAACAGGCTGCTTTGAGAATTGGGCATTTTCTACTGCTGGGTCTGAAATAAAAACGTGCCACTTCCAGCCCATTTCTTATAATAAAATATTCTATAAATTTCATGAATGTTCTCAGTTGTGAAAAATAGGTTAGGCTGGAGACATAAAGTCACAGTTAGGGTGATAATTGGCTCCTCATAGGAGCTCCAACACAGCATGGAGACTCATTTAAGTCCCCATCCCATTCCAGCATCCATCTCCTTGTTGCCCTCTTCCTAATTGTTCATACCGGGGCTGTTAAAAAAAAAAAAATCATCGTCGTCCGTGTGTGTGTGTGACGGTGCGTGTGCATTTTTGTGTATGCTCCCACCCGCTGCCGTGTGCTGCCGCCCTCCTTGTGTTGTGGGGTTTTGGTGGTGTCCTGGCCAGAGGCATGGTATCCCCACTGTCCCCAAATGCTTGACTGTTGTCTGTGCTACCAGGAATAGCGGATTTGCCTTCCCCTCGGGCGGGGGAGCCAGCACCGGGCGCTAGCGTGGCGTTTCTCTGCGCTGTGCTGGGGGGTGCTGGGGGGGCCGCTGTAGGTACCGCTGAGTCCCCTGCAGCAGCCGGTGACTCCCAAGTGTTGCTGTGGTGGGTAGCATGAGCTGTGTGTGTTCTCGTGGCGTGCAGATCTTCTCACCTAGCTCCCCTTTTAACCGAAGCGTGCTTCCCTTGCTAACAAGTGACGAACGGACCAGGAGGAGAGAGAGAAAATGTGAGCCGCCGCAGCCGGAGGTCCCTTCTCCACGTCCCTGGAGGACACGGCGGCACCTGCGTCGCCCGTCCCCGGGCACACGCGCCGGCGCAGGGTGCCATCGCCCAGCACTTCACAGCAAAGCTCAAAGCGCTGTGCAGAGCCCTGCCTTGTCTCTGAGGTTCTGGTGAAATAGTGCAATGCAGTCGCTGTTCCCCAAGCTGCTGTTGTAACGACAGGTTAGGCTGGGCATTGCATTCAGATTAAATTTCAAGTCAAGTACATGGCTGAGTTCACACCTACTTTTAATAATTATAGTTTCAGTAAAACTTTTTTTTTTTTTCTACTACATGGCCCATCACCCTACGGCAGAAATGGTGAATTTCTGTGTTTGTGTGTCTTTACCTTTGCATGGAAGCATCCGTGGTGGATGTCTTCAGCTCTGAGACTTGCTTCTGTGGGAGCCCTGGATTTGTGATCCCAGCTGGAGAAAGCAGGGCTGTTGTCCTGTGTTCTGCTGGGTATGGACCTCCCTGAGCAGCAAACCGAAGAACAGTTGTGCACCCTTCATTAACCGCGAAGTACACTTTGTGCTTGGTTTTATGCACCATCGTCTCCGTTCTTGGAACGAATCTGCAAACCCTACGGGGGGGCTTGAAGAGAGATGACAGCCCAGCACTCGTGCACTGCTCCGCTGCACCAAGGTCAGCTTCTTCCTGGTATCTTGAGTGAAGAGGATCATTAATTCATCGGATCAGGATGTGCTCTTCTCTGGATGGAAGTGAACAGAGCTGGACCAGGGAGCCGAGCCAAAATTTTCAGGCCTATTTTTATTCTTTTTTCCATATTAAGGATTGGAAAATTTTCTGATTGCCTAAATCTTGTGAACACCGGATCTGCTCTGCTGAACAACCGTGTTTTTGAGGATGAGTTTTGTGCACGCAGTGGAGAGACTTTTCCAGTTGTTTTTTTTTTCCCAGTTAGAGGAAAACCGTGAAACCACGGTCTCCTAATGGCTGAAAAATTGGAGGCATAAATATCTCTGCCTTAATTTACAGTAAGCAGCAGACTCGTCTCTCACAGCATCTCAGCCAAGACCAGTCTGTTAGGAGAGTGCAAGCAGTTTGCCTTCCAGTCCTAAGTTGTGGTTTTGGGACAGCTTGAGTAGGTCCTTCTTGCTTTCATTGAAACCTACGTGGCTCGTTCTCGAGCAAAGCCATAAATACACGCTGCCTTGGGGTTGTGGCTGGGCTGTGGCCCCAACCGCACAGACGCGGGCAGCTGCAGGCAGCCCGTCCCCAGCCCGCCAGCAGCCCCTCATCCTCCCCTTCATCCCTGCAAGGATGCATCCTCCGCCTCGCTTGTCACAAGCGCGACCGGCGGCAGCTGCTGTGCTGACTTCGCACCCTCTGGGCACAGTGATGGCATGTGGCACTTCCACAGTTTGACAAGGGCGTGCTGGTGGCCCAGAAAGGCGTTTGTAGCAAGCCATGGGGTGAGCCCTGTTGGCCTTGACCCTGAATGTAGGTCCCCAGGCGTGCTCTTAAGTAGATGCTGCTCTTCTCAACCGCGTGCAGCGTTCTCCATCCTTCCCCCAACACCTCCAGCTCACATCTCTCTCAGTCAAAAACCAGACGGTGAATATCAGCGTTAAATATTTATGGAGGAAGCCCCAGTCTCCCAGGGTCTGAGGGAAGAAGGCCAAAGTGGATGTGGGAACTAATTCAGTGGCTTTTAGCACAAAAGCAGGGTAGGCAAGAGGTTGTTTGTTCATTGGGGTTTTTTTTAATTATTAGCCAGGATTCCCATTGTCAGGTTCTTTTTCTTCCTCAGAATTCCTTCCCAATCCGGAAGGCAATGATCCATGATTTTGCCTCATCTGGGGGCAATACCTAGCACGGACAGTGGGGAATTGGCTAAACTTGGCCCCAGAGCACACTGCTGTTTCTCCTGGGATGCTCCTGACCTCAGGTCGCTGTTTTCTCTGCCCCATAAGCTGCTCCCTGCCATGCCTCCCCACACTCCCAAGAGCAGCAGGGTTGAGTTTTCCCACTTGCCTCTGAAACTGGAGCTTCTCTCCACTTAATACACAGCCGAAGCGCTGATCTCCCAACGGAGCAACGCCAACCGCTAAGCTACAGGTGGTGAAACAGCTCTCCTGCCAAAACGCCGCCGTGCTGCTCAGAAACCCTGGCAGCCGCTTGATTTTTGGGAGGTTCAGAATCCGGTGGTGCAGACAAGTTTCTCTCTCTCTCTTGCTGTCGCGCGTTCTCTTCCCCCACCGCTCTGCCTTAGGACACTGCTGGAAGTAGTACCCAGACCCCTCTCCATCCTTCCCGCCCTGGCCCCAGTGGCAGTTGGCGGCACAAAGCTGGTTCTAGTTGAAAGGATGGGGCAGCGGGTGAAGTTTCCAAGGCAGGAGGCTCTGAAATCAGCTCTGCCTGAATAATAATGGTCTTTATTTTCTCCCTCTAGACTCATCCCTCCTCTGAACCAACTGGAGCTCCTGAGGAACCTGAAGAGCAAATCGGGACTGACATTCAGGTTAGCAGCAGAGTTAAGCGAGCTTGGAAAACACACACTTTGCAACCTTTTTCTTTTGTTTGTTTTGGTTTTCTTTTCTTTGGGGTGGTTGGTTTTTTTTTTTCCTTCCTGCCTTTTACATATGGACAGCCTTGAAGGCGTGAGAGGTTTTGGCAGCTGGTCTCCCATGGGTCATTCAGTGACCTCCTCCCCCTCTCTCTCCCATGCTGTAAATTAATTTCTTCAGCCTAACTTGGCTCTGGAGAAACGTTACTGTGCTTGGCTGAAAATGCAAAGTCCTATTTTCGAAGGGTCTGATCAAGGCAACGTTCCCAGTTTTCCTCTGACCTTTCTGCTCTTCACCACCCTCAGAGGAGACTCAGACCCATGATGTGTTAACTAATTCCCCATCCCCTCCAGCCTTCCCTCACCTCCCCTGAGAGCAGGCAAGGTCGTAGCGGTGAGAAATTTTTGCTAAATGTGCTATGGCACGGTATACTTGATTGCCGCAGAAAGCCAGGAGTCCTGCAGCTTCACCGTGTGCTCAGGAGGGGTAAATCTTGGTTTTTTAAGCAGGCCAGGTTGCCCTGTTGGGTGAGCGGGGAGCGTGCAGACCCCAGGAGGGATGGAGAGGTGCTGGCCATGCCGGTGGGCAGGGGGGCCAGCGGGGAGGTGTGGGATGGCACCTGCCCTGGGCTGTGTGTCTCCCCAGAGAGTAGAGATCTTTAGACCCCAGGTTCAGACTGCAAACTTTAAAATGTGAACATTTGAGCTAGTGACAGGGTGTATGGCAGCTTGTCTGAGCAAGGAGCGGGGGGTGGAGGGGCATTTTTGAAGTCCCCCCAGGCTGCTGCCGTCAGCCTAAGGGAGAGGGGTCGGGGTCTGTGCGGACCTCGGTGTCCCAGCGGTCGCTGCTGGCTGGAGGCAGGGCCGGGGCTGGTACAGCATCACGCTCAGAGGGAAGCCAGCTCCTCCTGCCCGCGTCTCCTCGCAGTCCGGTTTGTCCCTTAGGCTGGCGTTCGGAGAGGCAGACCCTTGCCTGCTGAGAAAAGCAGCGTGCTCCTCCTGTGGGGCTGCAGGGGCAAGGCTGCTTCGGGGCCCCAGACTAAGTGCAGTTTCCCAGCTTGAAGAAGCTGTGAACCAGAATAGTTGAAGGCAGAGGAGGTTTTCCTCATGGCTGGGGGGAAATGCCACTAAGATGCCTGGTCAGCAAAGGTGAGACTTTTTTTCAGTGTGGCCTTAGCTTGGCTTGCAGTGTTACGCCTACCCTTCTGCAGGAGTTCAGCTCGCTTTGTCCGCAACGTCAATGATTTTTCTGGGCAATCAAGTGGTTTGGGATCTCGGTAGGAAACCGCATACAAAAACTGTGGCTCCCCCCTACTCCCTGTAGCCTTTGCCAGCAGCTTTGGCAAAGGAGCTGCCAAAGGCTTTGGAGGCAGAAGCCCCACCTGGGGTGTCAGGGCAGGGCTCTGTGCTCCTTCCCACCACTGTCCCCCCAACACCACGTGTCAGCACTGCGGCGATGAAGCCGAGAGATCTGACATTAGCTCCGTCCCCACGGCCAGGAAGGAGAAGCAAATACACCGGGGCCGCGGGAGCTGTTCAAATCCTTCCCTGCGTGCAGAAAGACCTCGGGGAGGTGCGTTTCCAAAGGAAAAGGGGGCTGCTCTCTGAGCCCACAGAAGTCCTCCTGTGCTCACACAAATCACACGACTGTCAGGTGTCTCAGTCATGCGTAGGCACAAGGATGGGTTGGGACAAACTCTTCAACCCTGTGCGTTGTATGTGTCTTCTCTGAGGTTGTGTGAGTCTCCAGTGATCTTCTGTCTGGGCCAGAAACTCCAGGAGTTAAGTGCTCCTTTCCCTTTCTTCTGTCCACAACTTCCGCTTAGTTGTATTGTTTGGTATTGTCTTTTCGTTATGTTTTAACAGCGAAGCAGAAACATCTTTTGCCACCTGACACCATGCTAATGTACTATTGCTTCTGTTTAAAGGAAAGAGCAGCAGCCCGAGCCATCGCCAAGGTCTGTATCACTGCCGACACGCCATTCCCATGCATTACCCGTAGATTTCTCTGTGCGTGTGTGCGTGTGTGTACCATGTCGTGGCACCATCGAGGGAAGCATCCTAGGTATTGACGTGCTTTTTCTGTGCTGTGGCCGTCCAATGTATCTACGTGTATGCTGGACCTTAAATCCTGTCTGCCTTCCAGTCTGCCTCGGGCTGTAGCTGCGAGGACGGCGAGGCTGTGGGGGCTGGAGAGAGCGGTGGGCAGCACGGGCAGAGCTGGCAGGCACTTACCCGGGGTGACGGCAGGGCTTTGGGTTATGCTGCTTTTTTTTCTTTTGTTGCTGGAGCCGTAGCTGAAACGGTGTAACACAGGCTCAACGAGTGCCGAGGGGTAGGTGATGCTTTGCCGATGTCTCCGCCACCCAACGCCACGCCAGGCGCAGGTGACGTGGGAACACGAAGCCATCGCCATGTCACCGAGTTAGCACCTTCTCCTGAGCTCCTGTCGCTGCAGGGCACTGCACGGGGCTGCGGGGACCTGCTGCTCCGTGGGACGCAGGAGGGCTCTCTGACACGCCACGACATTGCGTGGCAGAGACACCCTCTCTCCACCCCATTCCCATTCAGGATACTTTTCATCCCCTTAAAAGTATTTAATTCTGGGATTTTTTTCCCTATATTTTCCCAGTTCTTTTAAGAAGTAGTTCTGGGACTGAATCTCGGTTTTTTGCCTGGGAGGCAAGGCACGGAACTGGTGATCTGTGGAGATCATCTGCTTGCCTTTCAGATCTTCCATCTCATCTCTCAAAACATAGCTTACAGCCTAAATAATGTAAACACTGAATATGTTTTTCAGAAGTATAACCAGAGCCTGGCGTTTTGCAGGTGTAACTTTCTGCTGTGCCTTCTAGCTTATAAGAGGCCAGAAACTAATTTTCCCCTGGCAAAAAATCCAACCAAAGATATCTGGGTAGATATGATGCTGAGTAAAGGGAGGAAAATTTCATCCTTCCTTCCTTTTTTTTTTGCCCCCGCTCTTTTTTCTGTCTTTCATTTGAACTTTTCTTTGCAAGCAGAACCTCCGTAGCGCTCCATCCGCTTTCCTGCCAATTAAACCAGATCACCAAGATCATGTTTCGACTATCCAGAATTATTTTATTTTTTTCCTACTTGTGGTCTCAGCCTGTGTAGTGAGAGCGAAGGCAGCCTCTATCCAGCTTTCTGAGAGCAGGGAGCGTTACATGGGAAGTGCTCTCTGGGAGCAGACCAAGGCTGAAATCTCGGCCACCCGCCTGTGGCATGAGGAGGGTCAGCCGGGCTGCTCCGCCGCCCTGTCTCAGCCAGTGACATACGGTGGGTGCATCGAAGGGTAAATCCACGTTTCTCACAGGCACGTGGCTGTGCAGCCAGACAAAATCTCTGCTCAACCCGATCAGCTCCGTGGCCAAGGAAATCTTAGGACTGATGGTCCCTCGTAGGGTCACACCAGCCAGCATCCCTGCAATCACAGGCTCTAGTCTGATTTCTGAGACACTAGTCTTAACTTTGAATCTTAGTCCTGACCTGCAGGGTTCATTTTCACCAGTTCAAACACTAGGTTGGATATAATATTTCTTCGTAGAAGTTGCAGGTTTTTCCCTGTTCATTGCTTTCTTAATCTTATGTCACAGAAAGAAGTGAAAAATAGCCTTTCACTGCCTTTTTTCAGAGGTTTTTTGGGTTTTTTTTTGTATATATAGCTCCTTCATCAGGGTCATTTCCAAATGCTGTTTTCCTGTAGTGTATCTGTCTCCTGTGACACTGATGGGTTTTGTTGTCCTCTGTTGTAAGATGCTAAACCTGAGCCCAGGAGTGCTTAAGCTGAGGGTCTGCAGCTGCCGTGTACATGGCATTAGAGTCCTTTCCGTATCGTTCGGTTCAGCTGCCGTAGCAGAACCAAAGCTCTTTCCTTCTGTGTTTTGTTAGGGCAACATCAATTCTACCTTCTCTCGCTGTCCTTTTTTTCTGATGATGTCTCAGACCTCAGGAAGGAATTTAGCACCGTGGTCCCTGTATTCAGGGGGCCCCAAATCAGGGGTTTTTTTTCCCCCAAAGTAAAAGTTTCTGGATCTTTTACATTCGCATCCCAACTCTCCCTCCCACTTTAATTTCCAACAGCCTCCCAGTGATGCTCAGTGTGTCATCCTGCCCTTAGAAAAGAAAACCCGTCCTCCTCCTCAGCCCACCCGACAGTTAATCATCCAGCCGTGGTCTGTCGCTGATGACTGTTTCACTTAGGGAACCCCTCGGGATGAATCGTCTCTCATGGCAGACCCCAGCACCACACTTCCACTGCTTCCGCTGCTACCAGATTTGCCACTTTCCGTTTCCATCGATGTAAGGAAACGTGCGGTCTCTCATCTGGAGCTAGCTGGATCTTCCTCCCGTTGCAGTTATGTGTAGGGAGTGGCTGATTTCCTATATCCATATATTCCTATACGATACACCACGAAGTCCTTCCAGCAAACGGGACGGAAACAACTTTTTCCCTGTTTTGCATCTCAGTACATTTTCAGTCAGAGAAGGGATGCCGGCACGGCTCGCGGGAAGGCTGCGCAGGGCGGATGTTGCCTTGCGAGGTCGGGGAGCAGCCCAAACG